>NW_017731353.1:5540806-5565080 GCF_001890085.2 Hipposideros armiger
TTTTTTTCACCTGACACAATATATCTGGGAGACCTTTCTCACCAGATATATATCTTAGTTTAGCATTTAAGGTGCCTCATCTCTCCAAAATTGTTTCCTGCTATTTCTCACTACCTATCTTTGCCTGTGAGGCCAGTTAATGCCTTTGATCTAAATCTTTAGATCATTCTTTTCTAAATTGCGTTTCATATTCACAGACATTCCTTTTCTCACTCCACCCCCAAGTATGTTTGAGAAATGCCCGGTCAAATAAGGATAGAGAAACGTTTGGGGTTTTGTTCGTTTGTTTACCTCAGAACTCTGGCCTTTGGTGGACTTGGACGTCCATGTTGAGTCTCACAGAGAGGATGCGTCGTGAAGCATTTCCCACCTGTGCTGCTGTTTGGAACTCTGCCACTGAACATTTCAGGGAGCTGGTTAGCTACCAAAGACATTGAAAATACTGCCCAAGACAATGTCTCTTCCTGGGGCAATATTGGATAGAGACAGACCAGCTCCTGCTATCTTACTGCATCTTATGCTTGATGCTGACCAATACTTTTCTGTTAGTAGTTCCTCTGCAGGCAGGTTAGAGCACAATTGATTAGGTTACCACTTTCTTAGTCCTGAAGATATACCCTGGTCCCCTGGATTAGATTTGAGTGTTTCCCAAGTCAGCAAGGCATTCACGGGCCATTTCTTAGAGTGAGGACATGCCTAGGTTTATATGCTCTATGCTAATTCATACTAGAGCTGCATTACAAGAGGGTCTTCAGCTCCAAATTTGGGGCACCTTACCTCAGCTCCCTAATGACAGACTAAAGACCAGAGGGCTTAGGGCTCCACCTCCAGTGCTCTCTGCTACCCCACAGCCTCCCCAGCCCCTGTTCCTGTACTTGAGAGTGGAGGATATTTTGCTGGGCACCAGTCTCCTCTCTCCAGCATAATTGCAAAATGTTTCAAGTCAGAAACTTTGTTTTCTTCTTCTTTGAATGTTCCATATCAACCCCTGACAGTGCCAAGCACACTAAAGCTGATTAATATTTATGTATCTTTTGCAATAACTTTATAGGAGGGTTGGGTGTCTACAGCCTCTCTCTCCACTCAGAAAACAAAAGGTGTATTATTGCTCAATGGCAGCTCTGCCAACCAGTGTTCACATGGCCTGGCATGCAGCAGGCACCCCCTGAGTGCTGGGGGACACAAGGTGCCCATCTATCTGAATATGCACAGGAACAACAATTATAAAGGCAGGGGTTTCCAGAGGTCACTGAGTCTGCCAAAGAGGGTCATGCCTTGCCCAAGTTCACGCATTGCTGGGATTCGAGCCCAGGCCTGCTGCCCTGCCCTGGCTCCCTGTCAGTGGCAACGCTGCCTCGTTTGTAAAATGGGGTGGATAACGTCCACCTTGAGCGCTACTGTGAGACCCACTCAGCTGAGGGTACAGGAAGAGTTCCTCGCATTGTGCCTAGTCTGCTACCACTCTGCGTGTGGTGGTTATTATGGCCAAGCAAATGCCCTTCCACCCCGATACCAATTAAGCTTGAAAGAGTAAGGCTGATTTCTAATGTCTCTCAGTATCTGACGCTTACAGGGCCCAGCAAGCCTTTGACGATGATTACCAGCAATCTGATGACTCGTGTAACTTCCACCTTAAGCCCCAAGTGACAATGTCCCTGTCCTCTTCTCAAGGACCATAGGCTTGACTTTGGGGGAAACTGAGTTCCTGTGTGACTTTCATTACACAAGACTCTGAACTTGCCCCTGCCTCAATTTCTCCATTTGGCTCACTGAGCCTGGCCTGAGGAAGAAGATGCAGCAAGCCTTGATTGATGGATTCACTAGGGCTTGGAAAGGGCCTCAGAGCCAAGCAGTTATTTAAAGAACGCTGATGGAAGAGTGGAGTTAGGTATTCAAATTGTTCTCGGAGGACTGAGAAAGAGGCCAGTCATTGCTGGGTATTTAGAGAGCTAATTCCTTGCATCAGTATTTAAGGCCTTCGAAAAAGCTACATCCATCTTGAAGAAAAAAAAAAAATCTTCTTGCATCTCCCTGCTATCTAGAGATTATTTAGTACTCTGAAATTGACACCGCTTCTGTAGAAAGATTTAAAGATAAAAATGCAATGTATTCAAGTGCTGATCATTTTTCATTGTCACTTAGTGACAGTGCAGCCTGGAGTCAGTTGCTGCAGATTTATCTTTGGTGGTATCGATTGTGTGTATGTGTGCCTAAGCTGTTTGCAAATGCCTGGCTCCATCAACCAGGGGTCGCTGAAAGGGGTGGGGATGTGGGGATGAGGGAGTGAGCAAAAGAGGGGGGCCAAGTGGGGACCTGTTTTCTGCTGTACCAGAGCCTGGGTAGGCACTGCTGAAAAGGTCCTGGACCAGGAGGCCCAGAATTCGTTGGCCGTTAAATGCCTGATGAGTGACCTACAGTTTAGTCATCATGCAAAGCCCCTGAGGTGGGGGGGCCAAAAAGGCCCAGAATCCTTTGCGTCTGCAGACAGACATAGCAGAGCTGGAGTTTCAGGCTTCTCTGAAGTTGATCTCTCTTCCCAACAAGTGGTCAACAGTTCCTCAGTTTGGGAGGCAACTAACCTGTAGCGTAACACCCTCTTTCCTTCATAATGACAGTGGTACTGTCTACAGAGGACCTACTATGCACCAGACACCCCACTGGAAGTTTCTCATGCACCCTTCCTACAAGAGCAATGCTGTGGAGGGTAAGGGCTGCAGGAGCTGAAAGGGGTTGGTCGTCATTATGCTGCGTTTTACAAAGAAGGCGGAACCTTAAGAAGTTAACAGACTTGCCCCAAACCACCTGCCTTTCCCTCCTTAATCATTTGTTTCTGTCTCCATTGATGGCCACTCCCTGCCCATCTTTCCTTCAAAGCCAGCCTCACATCTCACACCATCTTCCTATTAGGAAGCGGTTCTCACCAGACCTCAAGCCCTCAATAAAAAATAAATAAATGACAGTGGAGCATAAGTCAAGATGAAAAATCAAAAAGAAAGAAAAGTAGTGGGTTAGGAGTGAGGAATGTAGAAGTCTAGGCCTGACTCTGCCACTAGCTTATTTGGTAACGTTGCTACTTAGTTTCCACAGAACTCAGCTTCCTCACCTGTAAAATGGAAACGAAATGATGCACTTCCTGTGGCACAGGTTAATATGAAAGTGGGTTGAGACAAAAGCATCAACTGCTATTCCTTAGTTCACTCAAGTAATGATTATTTTTAAGGTTGGGGCACGCACTCGGTTCTGTGTGGCACTGATATGTCTTCTATGGCAGTGGAAAGTTGCAGGCTGTCAGGTTGGAATCCCGCTGCCATCTCTTGCCTACTATGTGACCCCAGCAAGTCATTTGCCCTCCTTGACCCTCAGTCTCTTTATCTGTCCTATTGAAATAGTTCATCCTGCTTCAGGAGGCAGTCATGGGGACAGGAGAGCACTTATGTAGATTCTGGGATGTGGAAGCCCAACAGATACCAGAGGGACTCTAGGCTTTTGGGGCGGGCTCAGGGTCTCTGCTCTCTGCCCGCCCATGCCTGGCTGCCGGCTGCTGGAAACGTGGCCTCGCAAGAGGTCCTTCCCAAACTCCCCGTACCTCTCGAGTCAGCTCCAGCCAAACACCTTGGGTTCCGCAGAGGCCAGAGCCCCATCCAGCAAAGGTCTACTCGAGCCCACTCAGCGCCATCCCAGTAGTACATGCCGGGAGTTTCTAAGAAGGTTGATCTCTCACTGTCAGAGAGCTCTTCCTTGATATTTAGTCGACATCACCTGGTCCCACATTTCATCAATCACACCTCCTCAGACCCAGCTAATTCATTCCTCCCTCCTCCCCACGACCACACTTTTCAATCCTGGGCCACTCTTTTGCCTGACATCTGTTTTGATGCTTCAAAGACAACCAGGAAATGAGGTCCTCGTCCCCTGCCCCACCCCAGCCAAGGACACCTAGACTTTTGGAGATGAGAAGGGCCTTAGAAATTACCGAGCCCCCAGCCCTCTCATTTCACAGGTGGGGAAACTGAGGCCCAGAGAAGGGATGACTTCAACCAAGTTGAAAGATCAGCGTTTTCAAGATAGTTTGGCCTTTTGGATGTAAGTAAACATAAAATTAAACAAAATTAAATACGTCATTGGATTTCATTGGATAAAGTAATGCATATTACTGTCACAGTTAAGGTCCTTTGACAAGAGCTATTAGCTTAATCCATACAGCATAACACATACATAATACACTGGGCACTTCCCGCCAATCAGGAAAGGGACGTCCAGAGGCAGGTGATGTAACTCATTCAATCCTCACAGCAATCCTAGGAGGAGGGCACTGTTAACCCTATTCCCTGGCTGAGGAGACTGAGGCTCAGAAAGGTTATGTAATTTCTCCATGGTCACACAGCACACTAGAGGCAGAGCTGGGTTTCAAATCCAGGTCTTTGTAACTCAAATCTCATCATTTCCATTTTGATGATATTTGAGAGTGGAAGTCAGGAGAGTGGCAATAAAGCATGAAAAGGCTCAACTTTCAAAGATGGAAGGAGAAAGGCTAAGTGTTGTCTTTGGGGACCAAGCCCCCTGGCCCAGGTCCCAAGGAAATAAAGGGCACAGCAGTCTGTTGTTTCGTCGGCACCGAGAGCGTCCTGGGCACAGAGATGTGTCTTGCTCGTCTCTGTATCCACAGAGCCTGGCACAGAAAAGGTGCTCCATGAATGTTTGGTGAATAATAAATGAAGAGTGTGGAAAACGACCTTACCAAAGGGAGGACTGGGAAGGAAAAGCGCCCCACAGAAAACATACTAGAGTCCCTTTGCCCCTTTGATACTATATACCAGGGAGGGTACGAGTGTTTGACATCACCCCAGACACACAGAAGCATGAACAAATGGCTGCGATTCTTCCTCCAGAAGCTCAGGAAATTCTGGTGTTGCCAATTGTCTTGTGCATAGCAATGAGATCATAAGAGTTACATTTACTGAATGCTTACCAAGGGGCGGACAGGGCACTAAGCACTTAAGTGCATCATTTCACTTACACCTCACACCGGCTTCCAAGAAATTGATGCTGTTGGTATTCCCACTTCACAGGGGAGAAAACTGAGTCTCAGCAAGGTTAAGTGCTTTGCCCAAGGTCACTTAAGTAGTAGGAGTTGCAGCTTGAACTTGAAACTCAGACTGCTAACTCCAAACGTCTGTTCACTCACAGTTAACCAGTTAGCTCAACGTTATTAGCTGTTCGTCCTTCTCACTGAATTGTAGCCTTGAGACCCAAACAGCCATCAGCCTGGGAGCCACCATTTAAAAAACACTGTTCCAGTGTTGTATGAAAGGAGAGAAGGTTAGCACTCCCCTTGACAAGGATGGAAGAGGCCCTCGGGCCTAACAACACGCATATAGGGAATATAGTCAATAATATTGTGATAGCATGGTACAGTGTCAGGTGATTACTGGACTTAGCATGGTGATCACTTCTTTAGTATAGGAAATATAATTAATAATGTGGTAATAACTCTGTAGAGTGCCAGGCGGGTACTGTTGAATAACTATGATATATTCCTGAAACTAATATAATACTGTGTGTTAGCTATATTTTAATAAAAATCCTTTAAAAATGTTTAAAAAAATTTTTTTAATTAAAAATAAAAAACACTGTTCCGGCATCAGTGCATCAGAACTTGACAATGATGCACATCTTACTTTCTTGTTCTTGTTCTTTCCTTTCATCTCTCCAGTTCCCTCTCCCCGCTTCTTTAATCACTGCTTGTCACCTGAGGATCTCCTGCAGTTTTGGGGGACTCTGGTGGGGGCGTTGTGCAGCCATCTGGACGATGCTATCTCCCTAGGTAAGGCTACAACCACATCGCCACCATCTTCTCAATCCCTTCAGAGGCAGGAGGCCACCGAAGCACCAGCATAACATTCTCCAGAGTCTGAGCTCCAGGGCGTCACGGCCATGTCTGTTTGTATGCCTGGCACTGTGGTGGGTACTCACAAAATATTTGTTGAGCGAATGAATTGTATCTCTCTGTTGAGCAGAAATGACACGAGCATCTCCGAGCAGAGTGAGATACCTCTCCCGCGCACAGCAGCCCAATCGCCTGCTTCCCAGTCTCCGGGATGGATTTCCAGATGGTGCAATTTCTCTTTCTTTGGTTCAGAAAACCACAAAGGGCTGCCTGTTGGGTCAGCCTCACTGGCCCGAGTCCACTGGCCTTCCAGAGGCCAAACTTTCCTGGCCCGATGTGCCCTCCCAGAGAATGAAGTTTCTGGGAAATGCACATCCAGCCTCCATGGAGCCAGGATGACCTCATAATGGAAATTCCCTACAGCCCTGTACAGACAGTTTGTCAAGCAGAGGGGCTGGGGCCCGAGTGACCCGTGTGGCCCTGGATGGAGACTCTGGGATCGACTACACTCTGGGGCAGCGGGGGCACTGAGGTCCCGCCATTGGCTTCCTTATCTCATTTTTGAATGTCCTCCATAATCTTGACCATTTTTCCAGCTTGGGTTGCTCTCTGCCTGAACCTCTTTCAGTATGATTTTTGGCTTTTTCTTCTCTCCAGGGAATATCCTGTTTTAGACTTTCCTCCCAATTGAATTTGTGTTTCTTCCTCTGAGCCAAATCTTATTTTGTTCTTTTCCATCTACGTCTGTAACCCCCTTTGAGGTATCTGCATTACTTCTCTGCCTTTCCTGGTGTTAGCAACACCTCCCAATTAAGGATCTTATGCAAATTTCATTAGTGTGCTGTTACTCCGTCTTCTAGATCATTATTAAGGACGTTGAATAAGAGAAGAACAAACAGCAGGTCCACACACCTTCAGCGAGGCCATGCGCTGTCATTTATCTTTGCTTTGTGTGTGTGCGCACTATTTCATTTCCAAGGTAAGGTTTTTCTCCAACCTGGTTTGAGTTTATTTCTTAAGGGACGTTTTCATAATAAATTATGGCAAATGTTTTAATAAGATCTCATCTTATAGCTATCCACAGTACCCTTGCCGCTGTGGTCCCAGCAGAAGAATGAATGAGCTTAGGGACCTGCTTGCTTTCAATTGCCAGGAAGTCCACGGTCTCTGGGATGTTAGCTGAGTTTCCCTAAATATCTCTGTATCCCTTGGTCGACCAGCCAAGAACATAGATTAAATACCTACTGGATTCAGCTTCTACCTGTGCTGGGAAATGATAACAAAATGGAAAAGGGGGTTGTTGTCCTCAGGAATCGTACAGTCCAGCTGAGCAGAGAGAACTTTCCCACACTGTACCCCCGCCCAGAGAGGTGGGAACAGATTAGGGTTCTGAGAAAAGCGACATGCAATCAGGTAGGCTGCGTTTTAAAACTTTGAGGGCGGTATGTGTTTAAAAGTATAACTTTTTGTTGTGGAAAATTTGAAACATGCACAAGAAGCAAAATGAATATGAAACCCCCCCACACTCCTACCAGCTAGTTCCAACAGCTGCAACATTTTGACAATCTTATTCCATCTCTTCTCTCCTCTTTTCCTTCCTTCCTTCCTTCCTCCTCTCCTCTCCTCTCGTCCCCTCCCCCCTCTCCTCCTCTTTCTCTTCTCTTTCTCCTCTCTCTCTCTCTCTCTCTCTCTCTCTCTCTCTCTCACTTTAAAGCAAATCCCAGACATCATGTCATTGTACCAGCAATTACTTCAGAATACATTTCCAACAGATAAGGGCTTTAAAAAAACAACAAAAAACCCCACCACAATACCATGATCACATCTAACACAATTGAAGATAATTCCTTATGACATATCATCTACTACCTGCTCCTTGTTCCGTTTTTGTCCCTGGTTGTCTAAAAAAAACGCCCTTTTACAGTTGGTTCATTTGAATCAGGACCCAAATAAGGGAAACATTGTATGTGGTGGGCATGTTTCTGAAGTCTTTTTAACCTACAACATTTTAAAATGTCATTTATTTGTTGAAGAAACTAAGTCATTTATCTTGTAGAATTCCAAATGTACTCAATCTTAAAGGACATATGTTATGTGAAATAGAAACACAGAGAAAGATAAACGAGGAGGTAATCTAAGGTAAACTGAAGATAAACCGGGAATGCTGGAACATATGAAACACGGGCCCCTCAGAGTCGGGAGGGAGCCAAGCTGTTGTTCACACTACCCCAGCCTCTACCTGTTAGCCATGACTTTGACAGATGTTCACCCTTCACTCTGAATGGGAACTCATTTCGGGGTTCTTCTGGTTGGCAAATCATTCCTCAGCATATATATATATATAAATACTATTCAGCTTAGCAACACTTATGAAATATATTTATACAAATATATAGAAAACATCTATTGATCCAAAGGTGCTGTGCCTGGGGAAGAGGGAGAAAAAGGAATGCAAGGCACACATGAAAAAAAAAAAAAACAAAGGGCCGGAGATACAAGGAAATCGCAGCCAGAAATACAGACGTTTAGAGGGCCGAGGGTGGGGGACAGTTAAAAGCCAAAGATGGCTCGAGTGTTGAGCTAGAACGTGGCCTTGCTACCTCTAAAGTCTTCTGAGACTTGATGGACCTCTGGGGTGGAGAGGAAAGCAAGGGCTGGTGTGTAACGCCCAGCCAAGGTGGACAGCGCCACACCAGACCATCTGGGTGGGAGTCCTGTCTGGACTTGGAGCAAAGCTTCAACTTTCCGAGCCCCAGTCTCCTCCTCGGTGACCTGGGTTGACAAGTCTCATCTCAGGGGTCGTTGTACATAGGAAGCCAAAGGATGTGGGGACAGCCCGGCTACCGGGCTCTGGCCCATGGCTGCCTCCCCAGCAGGCGCTGCGTGTGTGCCTGGTCCACCCAGCTCAGACTGTCTTACACCAGCCAGACAACCTGTTCACTTTGCTCAACCGTAGGTCGTTGCCCAAGGAAAATTTATCAAATTGATTGGCTCTAGTAAGAGGTTGATTGGAAACGTGGGGATAAAGCATTCAGCTAAGGAGAGAAAGGGAGCCGTTCGTCTGTGTGTCTGTGGGGAGGTGGCCATGGCGGGCACTCCAGGTTTGGGTGAGGGACTTGGGAACCATCCCTCTGACTTTTCTGAGGTATTTGTATCGCATGCAGATCACCTCGCATCTCTGGTCTCAGCTTTATCCTGTATAATTTTCCCAAAATACTAAGTAGGTTAGGTAATTCCTCCGGGCCCTTGGATGCTCACCTTCCTCATGTGCTGATGGAGCATTTGTTTACCCAGAGGGATTCAGGTGAGGAAGGGCCTGGGCCCCTCCTTCCTCTCGGAACACAGGTACCGCACACCCACAGCGCCTTACGACCAGGGAGGAGGCCCCCGGCCTGCCCCTCTCACCCCCTCCCGCCCCTCCACAAAGGGATTCAGAGGGAAAGGTTGAAAGCCTGCGGAGAGGATTTGGGTCTGTCACAAGAGAAATGCACGCTGTTATTGGCATCATCTCAGTATTGATCAGGGCTCATAACGCTTAATTCCTCGTTTTCATCCAGTCCTTCTTAACTCCCGACAGTCTCCAGTCCTTGTTAGTTTCAGCCTTCTATTGAAAGGAGGTCAGCGCAGCAGCTGCGCAGCAGGGGCGGTACCTCGGCCCCCTCCTCCTTCATTAGCAGACTCCCCGCCTCTCTGGTCTTCCCTTCTTAACTGCCAGCCCCCAGCAGATGGTTTGGTTTCTGGAGACCACCAGAGACACAACAAAGCTTTTCTAAGTCCATTAGAAACCCATTCTTTAGGGGGGCTGCCCCTACTTCCTCCTCAATCCCTCTCCCGTGACCGCTAAGATCCCGTATCAGGAAACTCGGTGTTTGGTTTCCTGAGGGAAAAAGCCTATTTGCATCCAGAAAATGACTCCGTGTGCCGTCCAATGTCAGAGTGAAGGCCGTCCTGTCTGGACGCGGGACAGCAAGCTGCTGCTTGCACCAGGCACCGTCTCAAACTCACAACTCGCCTGCTGGCCCGGAGCGCTCCAAACCCTGGCAGGGGGAGCCCACGAGGAAGGAGGCGATTCCCGAGTCCTCCAAAGCCAGCCATCCAGACAGAACTCTTTTCTGCTATTGATTTCCAGCCATCAATCCTTTCTTTTCAATAAGCAAGTCTCACATTCCACCCTGCTCTCCACAGACCCCCCAAATAAACCCCCCCCCGCCAGTCATTGAAGAGCTCCCCCCATTCTTGTTCTCACTGCTGACTCCGGTTTCTTTTTTAAAGTGGGGATTTCCTCCGCCCTCTGCCAGTGACCCCCTATTACCGAAAATACAGACTAGAGAGCTGAGCCCTTGCAATGAATAAAAGCAGGGCCAGCCAGCCCAGGCCCACTGCCTCGCTCAAGGTTTGCAAGTCTGTGTGCTCTTTACCTCACAGCATGGCCCACGGAGGATCATTTGAGCTTCTCCGATCACATTGTCATTTTATTAATAATTTAGCCCACCGGGCGGGGTTGTCTCTGCTGGTGAGTGGCGTCGGGGCCTCAAGTTATCAAAATACTAATGCTCCCAATTTATCAGCCTGGCTGAGGAGGTGTCAGGCTGCTGGTAGTTGTGGGGGGAGGGGCACCTGGTATAATAGGGAGCCTGTGGCCGCTGGAAATCTCTGGCCTGGTCTTCCTGGGACCCGCAGAGAAGACTGGCTCAGCCCGTGCAGTCAATTAGGCCCCCTAGGGACCAAGGGCAAAGGGGGGATGGCTGGTTTGGAATCCTAAAATCTGGTGCAGGGACCCCCAGCGGAGTCTCCTTATGGATAATTTCACCGCCTGCCAAAACGGGGGACGCTGGCCCTGGTACTAAGTGGAAGGGCTTCAGCAGAATCCACACGAGGTTGAGTAACGTTAATTCACAGGGAGAATTACTCCCTTTCCAAGCCTTTCAGCCTTCACGTTGCTTCAAGGGAGGTTTCTGGCGCAGGTGCTCCTGTGTCCTGCCCAGTACCTGCTCGTCTCCCTCAGCAAGGAGAGCTGTCCTCCGGCTCCCTGGCTTCTGTGGGGACAGAGCCTCTAGATTCTAGAGGCTTCTAGAGTCTAGAAGCTGACAGCCTTGTTTGGCTTTTATTTATTTTTATAGTTACCTAATGTTCGCAGCAAGTTGTACTGACTTTCCATTTACCCTCATGATATAAAGTTTCCGTTTAAAGCACATATATTGAAGGCAAACATCAGATGATTCAAAACAAAAAAATACATAAATCAGTAATAGTCTGGTTGGCATATGGATATAGCAATACATGTGAAGGCAGCATGGGATGCTTGGAGTTTAGGAAACCTGGGTCTGTTTGAGTTGTCACAGGAGATAAGGCCCTTGAAAACTGCCCCCAGGGCAGTGCTGGGAGAAGGAATGGCTGGGTGCAGGGGAGGACTGTGCAGGGAGCCTGAAAGATCACAAGTTGATTTGTGCCTTCTCTTCAGCTGTTGGTGCCTCCCCTCCCCCACCTCATTTCACGTGTGGGTGGTCATACTGGACATAGAGTATATACTTCTCATCTACCCAGCGCCCTTCTCCTATTCTCCTGGTATCAAAAATTCACATGCCCCTAAGGGAATGGCAATGATTGGTCCATAAGTGGGCGTGTGACTCAAGCCAGGCCAATAGAAGTCCTTCCCTGAAAGTTTTCATACTGATTGTAGGAGGAAAATCCTCTTTTTCCTCTTGGTAAAGGATACTAAGAACGGACAGGGCTCCCCCACAGAGAAGAGTTGAGACGAGAGAGGGAGAGACAGAAAGAAAGATCCCTGATCCCATTCGAGTCCTCAGATCCCGGGAACCCTTTCACCAGCCTCTCTTTCTGTGGTATGCTCGCCTAAACCAGTCTGCCAGCTGTAGGTCCTTGACCTACTAGAGGACACTCCCGGACCTCAGAGGCCACAGCTACGGGGCATGGGACCTGGTGGCAGTTATCCTTTTGATGTGGGTCTTTTATTTTGCATAGAATTTAAATATGCAGATCGGGGGCAAAGAAGGAACGGCATCCTAGGTGGGGGGAACAGAACAAGCAAAACCAGCGAGGCGTGACTTGTGGCTCGTGTACAGAAATAGCTGGCAGTTGAGTTTGGAGTGAGGGGTCTATGGGTGGGGTGGGGCGGGGGGCTCCCCAGGGGTAAGGGAGCTGCCTTTCTCTTGAGCTCCCCCACGGCATTCGTCTCATGAAAGTCCTGAGTAAGGACTATGGTCATCTCCCAGGGTCTAAATTTAACTCCTACTAAGACTGGAGTTTTACCCAGTGGTCCTACCACCTCTTCTTGTGTCCAAATAAGGAAGCAGGATTGAGCCTCCCTGGACTGTGCCTGCATGATGCCAACACGTGGGCTGATGTGGTTGACCTGGCAAAAAAACACAACACAGCTTTTAGGAAAATGGAGTCAGACTAGCTGCCTCACTAACTAATAATAATAATTAATAGCTGACATTTATCGGTCCCTCATAATGTGCCAGGCTCTGTGCCTCACACACACATATATGTCTCATCTCATTGAATTTCCATACCAACCTATGAGGTGACAATTATCCCTATTTTATAGATGAGGAAACTGAGGCACAGAGAATTTAAATAAGTCAATTATCAATGTGTTAATGGTTATATTAATTCTAAACCATCTGCTTGGTTTAAATAAAATGTAGGTATATTGTGCCACTTTCTGTAGAATGCAGATGACAGTAGGAAATAATCACAGCTTACCACTGACTGAGGGCCAGGCGCGGCTCCAAGTGCTTCGTACGTGTTATCTGGGGGAGTCCTTTCGAGAGGGCTGTGAGGTGGGTTTTCTCACCCACATTTTGCAAATGAAGGATGTGAAACACAACTGAGGCCAATCTACTGACTTGCCTAAGGTCGCTCGTAAGTGGCAGGACAGGGTCCCAACCCAGGGACGTATGACTCCACCTCCCGGTGTTGAGCTGTGTGGCACAGCTGGGGCTGCCCACTGCTGACAGTCAGCCACAAGACCGGTGGCCCCTGAACTACCTCGGGCGCTGCCCCTAGAGCCACCTGCAGCTCCCGGCTTCTCCCTCCAGCCTGCGTCTCCATCTCTTTCCTTGGCACAGAGCAGAGTTCTGCCTGCCGGGAGCATGGCCACTGCTGGGCTGGGAACAGGTGAGGTCTGGCTTCCCATGAGGCAAGACCGGGGTGGGGTATGGGGGTGGGGCAGAGGACAGGACCTCCTCACTGGGTGTCCCTACCTATAAACAGGATATTTCAGTTACTTCAAGAGCAAATGAGAAAAGCTGGGAGGAGTTCTTATAAATGGGGAAGATGCTATAAAAATGTACGGAATGGGGCCGGCCGAGTGGCGCGGTGGTTGAGAGCTGGCTTAGGACACCGGAGGGCCCCGGTTCGGATCCCACATATGAGGGCCAGTGACACTGCCCTCTACAGCTAAGATGCTGAACGGCAGCTCAACCTGGAGCTGGGCTGCTGTGGGTCACCGGCGACGGCGTGGGCTGCAGCCCCTGCTGCAGTGGGCTGTCATGGGCTACCGTGTGTGGCCAGCAGCCAGCGTGAGCGGCCAGCAGCCGCAGTGAGCGGCCGTCCAGAAGCCGGCGACTGATCTGCCTCACCCTGGAAGAGCACAATGATGGTGCCAACTTGGGCCAGTGAAGCAACGTCCTCCACAACTAGACTGAAGAACAAAAGGACAGCAACTTGTCTGTTCCCCTTCCCCCAATTCCCCAGCACTGTTCCCATCCCTCAATTCCGCAATAAAAATCTTTATAAAAAAAAATGTACGGAATGGTTGTAATTAATGATGTCATATACTGTATATCCTTTTACAAAATGGCCACAAACCTCCCTCTCCCTGAAACCCAGCTTCCTCCTGGGCGAGTGAGATTTAGTGCCAGGATCTGTGAAAAATGCCTTTGGACATGCACTCACCTTCTGAGCAACCTGAAAATGAGGGGGGCTGCCCTCATTCTCAGACGAAGGTGGAGACTGAGATGGGGAGGTAACGCACCAGGGCGCATAGCCAT
Organism: Hipposideros armiger; assembly: GCF_001890085.2. Classification (NCBI taxonomy): domain Eukaryota; kingdom Metazoa; phylum Chordata; class Mammalia; order Chiroptera; family Hipposideridae; genus Hipposideros; species Hipposideros armiger. The sequence continues at coordinate 5,554,712 of NW_017731353.1, forward strand.
CAAGTAGGGGAGCCCGGCTCCCAGCCCAGGAAGCTGACACCAAACCTGCCCTCCCACCTCCAACACCCTCCTGCCTGAGCTTTTTAACAGCAGGTAATTACACGATTCCCCAGTGAAAACTACATGGGATCCTATACACTGAAAAGTCTGGCTCCCACCTGCCATCCCCCTGCCAATATCCCCGGCACTGCAGGTAAACACCTTATTACCTTCTTACGTATCCTTCTAGCTTCTATATGCAAACACGAACAAATAGGGAGATATATATTATATATGTATATATTCTAAATATATATATTCTTTTCTGCCTCTCCTTCTCTTATACAAAAGGAGGCATACCATAAGCATTGGACTATACCTATGTTATTGTTTTACCAAGTGATCTATTCTGGGGACAGCCCCGTAGTAACAAATACATGTAGCTTGTTCTCCTTTTAATCGCTGCATAGTATTCCATTGGGTGGGTGCAGCATAATTTATCCAACCAGATACTCACTACTGGACACTAGAGTCGGGTTTAATCTTTTGCTTTTATGAATAGTACAATGCAAACTGTTTTTATCTCATTTCTAACTTGTGTCGGGTTTAATCTTTTGCTTTTATGAATAGTACAATGCAAACTGTTTTTATCTCATTTCTAACTTGTGCAGCTGGACCTGCAGAGAGATTTCCAGATGTGGGGTTATTGGGTCAAAGGGTAAATTCCTGATAGCATCTGCAGGTGGCTCAGACTAGTGGTTCTCACATCTGCCTGGGCATCCGAGTTTCCTGTGGGACTTGGTAACTGTACAGATTTCAGGGCCCCATCCCAGGCCACTGAGGCAGACTCCCTAGAGTTGGGGCCTGGGAGCCAGCATTTTCTATGAGGGCGTTATCACAAGCAGTAATGAATTTGTTTGTTTGTCCATGTCTGTATTTTCTGTGTCTCCCCACGGGATGTAAGCTCCTGGTGACATCCGTCTTGTTCACAGCTGGGTCCCCAGCACTTAACACAGTGCCTGGCTCATCGACACTGAATACATGAATGGGGGAATAAAGAGCTATCGAAATGCCCAGCCAGCTTAGGGAACCCCTGGAGTTGGCTGTGCCTTCCTCTCCCGTAGAAAGGGTCATCTGCGTAGCACCAAGATGTCCAGTTTCTGACAGCTACAGGGAGGGCTGGAGGGATCGAGGGAGGCAGGAAAAGCACAGCAGAGCGGTGTGTGTGGTGTGCTCTGGGGTTGGCTGAACACGGAAGGTGGAGGTCAGCACCCCAGCCATCTGGAAAAGGCGGGATGAGATGATACGCTCCTGGTGCTTCAATCCCACCATCCCGCCCTGGCCTTGTCAAAGTCCTGCGTGCAGTGGAGATGCCGTTAAATGCCCATGGCCACGCCCTCAGCCGGGAGCCGGGTGGCCTTTCTGACAGCCCGCTACGGAGCTAAACCATCCTTAACGTGACAGTGAGAGCAGCTGAAGTCCAGGCCACTGGCAGTGCTTCCCCGAGGTCTCCGAGGTCCACGCCCACCGGTTGCCTGCAGTTGAGCTGACTTTTCCCGGCTTTGAGTAGGGAGTGTGGAATTGCATGGACTCATCCTCAGAATTGCCCATGTTGCAGGGGGGCTGGCTGGGTTTGGGGGTGCAGCCTTATCCAAAGTGTGGTGGGGCAGCCTCAGTTAGAGCTCATGCTCACCCTGCCTCTGACTGTGCTGTGACTTAGCCACGCTGGCCCTTCTACAGGAAGTCACAGCACCCATTGTGTGTCTGGAGCAGGACGAGGGTTGGAGAGAAAGGGGAGTGGGGGTGGAGGCTGGGTGGGCGGCCGGTTCATCGGGGGTGCCCACTGCAGACTTTGAGGATCTGGGGGCAGGTCCTTAAAGCCCCCCAAACACCCCAGAAAGCAAGCGCTGCTTGGGAGGGCACGTTACGGGCACCAGGACAATGCAAAGGGCAGTATTTCCCTAGGCCAGGATAGGGGACCCCTGTCCTCCGGCCGCCCTCACTTCTGGGCTTCAGAGCCTGCTAGTGGTTTCAAGGAGCAGAAAGAGTCCTTCGGGACTTGTAATGGGGTGAATTTATGTGGTGAATTGTGTCCCTCACAAATTCATTTGTTGAGGTCCTAACCTCCAGGACCTCAGAATGTGACTGTATTTGGAGATAGGGTCTTTAAAGAGGTAATCCAATTAAAATGAGGTCACTAGGGTGGCCCTAATCCAATATGGCTGGTGTCTTTGTAAGAAGAGATTAGGACACAGGCATTCACAGGAAAAAGACGCCTGGAAGAGAAGACAGTCACCTGTCAGCCAAGGAGAGAGGCCTCGGAACCAACCCTGCCCACACCTTGATCTTGGGCTTCTAGCCTCCAGAACGGTGAGGAAATACATTTCTGTTGTCTGAGCCACTCAATCTGTGGGACTTTGTTGCAGCCGCCCTGGCAGACTAAAACAGGTGCTCTCAGGCAAGGTGAGCCAGGCTAGCTGGCGGCCGGGGACGGTCAAGCTGGTGGGGCACGTGGAAGGTTCTGGCCAGGGAGAGACCCTCAGCAGAAGATAGTTTCAAGAAGCAGAAGATAGTTTCAAGAAGCAGCGCGCTTTCCTTCGTGCCTCCCTGAAAACAGCACCCCATCCTGCTCTGGCCCCAGTGGTGATGGCTTGAGCTGCAGGGCTGGCCTCTGTTTTCTCCTGCCACACACCCCACCCAACCCTCTTTCCCGACCCTGGGCATTCACCTCCCTCACTCTTTCCCCACTTTGGGTATTTTTGATGTGCCTTTGGTGATCAAAATGGGCTCAAGCCCATCAATCCTACCTTACTAGAGAGGGTGCTGATTTAGGGTCCAGGCACCCCGGATTTACTCACTAGCTGGTGCCCTCAGACTCTCTGAGTCTCGTTTCCTCATCTGGAATGGGGGTGCGACAGGGGTGTAGGACTGCTTTGGTGACGAAACAAAATGGTGTATGTGACATTCACATAACATGAAATTAACCGTTTTAAAGTGGCGTTCGGTGGCCTTTGGTCCATCCACAGCGTTGTGCAGCTACCACCCTATCGAGTTGCAAAACATTTTCGTCACTCCAAGGCAGAACTCCTCACCCATTATGCAGTCACTCCCCCTTCCCCTCTCCCCTCTCCCCCAGCCCCAGGCAACCACCAGTCTGTGATCTGTCTCTGTGAATTTGACTACACCAAGCATCGCCGATAAGTGGCGTCATACAGCATTTTTCCTCCTGTGACTGGACTCTTTCCCTTAGCATAGTGTTCTCAAGGTTCGTGCATATTGTAGCTTGTGTCAGCATTCTGTTCCTTTTCAGGGCTGAATAACATTCCATCGTGTGGATGGCCCGCATGTCCCTCCATTCATATTGACAGACGTTTGGGCTGTTTCCACCTTTTGGCAGCTGTGAATAGTGTTGCAGTAAGCATGTGTGTACGTGGGTTTGCTTCATATCTGTTTTCTGTGCCTTTGGGACTATACCTAGGAGTGCAATTCCTGGGTCATGTGGTAATCCTATACTGAAGTTTTTGAGAAACTACTGCACGTCCCCACACCTATTCCTGCCTGGTGATATTGAAAGCAGAAAATTCCTTGAGTGACCACTTCAGCCACATCCCTCGAGTCCCCCAGATCCGGGTCCTGCCACTTACTGGTGTGAAACCCTGAGCTGCTTCTTTAACTCTGCTGAGCTTTAGTCTGCCCCCCTGTAAAATGGAAATAATAATGGAACTTACCTCTTAGGGAGGCAGGGAGATAATACGTGTCAAGTTCTTTGTCCAGGGCTTGGCCCACGATGAATCTTCCGTAAATGGTCATGGTGTTCACATGATAATGTTGATAACTGGCCAAAACTTAGAATGCCATTGCTCGGAGAACTCTGAAGACCATCTCATCCAATGGGGGCACAAGGCCTGGAGAAGGCCATCCTATGTGTCAGCTGCAGTACAGGCCTTACATGCCCCCTTTCCTAGTGACCTTGACTGCGGTGAGGTCTGGCCAGAAAGAGTAGGTGATATTGACAAGATTGCCTCCCTCTTCTGTTGACCCCAGGAATCCATTCGGGGTGAGCTGGCCCTTCTCAGCCACCCACGCCCTCTGCCAGCTGGCCTAGGCAGCAGGAGAGGCGGCTAGATTGGGGGGTGGCTGAATTAATTGACCTTGAAAACCCTAAAGCCACAAAACGCTCTCCTGCGACTCCCTAGGACCTCACCATGTGCTGCACCTATGGGCTGGGTCTCCAGAATCTGGCGCGGAGATTGGCCCTGAGGGGCGTGACCTTGGCCACACCATGAGTCCTCTGGGTCTCTGTTCCCTCCTCTCCAAAATGGGGTGATATGAGAGGCCAACTTCCTAGTGTTTGGAAGGTTCCATCCTCATCACATTCACATCAACTCACATGATTCTCAGAAAATGATAAGCCGCCTGCCAGCCGGAGCAAGCACCCCGGTAATGGTAGGCTTGATCAGGTAATGGCAGGTTTTAAGATCGCTGGCCTCGTTATGGTAATGAGGGAAAGGGAGAGGGGTGGCGTGTTCACGGGCCTTCAACTGCAAAGTCACCTGTGCTGGGAGGCAGAGGCGCAGAACCTTCTAGGTAGGTTACCTCTGGCAAATCCTTTCCCCGCCTGGGTGTCAGTGTCCTCACCTAGAAAATGGGGGGGCAGGACCCTGAGGAGATCTCCAAGGTCCCTTCCAGCGCTGGGATGTGAGGATCCCAGGACGGGCTCCCATGGACTCTGTGTCCCCAAGTCCCCCAGGGACTGCTGACCGGCCACCTCGGCCCACCCTGCAGGCTGTGACTCAGCCCCCCGGGCCCCAGGCTCTCCTTCCCGCGGGAGACGGTGCTGCTTCCCATAGAAGGGTCCTCACCCTCTCTTGCCACTTCTCCCCGCTGATGGGGCGCGGGCCTTGTGGAGAGGCTTTTAAACCTTCCCGGTTGCTGCTGGTATTGATTAGCCTCGCTCCTTTAATGGGATTCTTCTGTGCTCTCTGCCCGCTTCCTCTCCTCCAGCCCCTATTACTCTGGGCCATCTCTGCTTCAGACCTTCTCAGCCCTCCGCTCTGAGCTACACTCCTCGAACGGGAGGGGGACCCAGGAGACAAACAAGCTGGACTGCTGTCGTGGGGGGGGGGGGGGGGCTGGGAGCCCTGAGCCTCTGCCTGTCATAAAGGGTGGCTGATTGCTGAGCCCCTGTCCCTATCCCAGAAGCTGCTGGCTATTCGTGGCTGCCCGTGTCCAGGTGAAGCCCTCACCTGAGCCCAGCTAAGCCTCAGCCCCTAAGAGAAGGTCCTGTGCCCCCTTCTTCCCCCCGCCTGGGTCCCAGCAAACCTGGACCTGCGTGTGTGGGTGGCCTTGTCACAGTACCGGAGCCTTCCTTCCCTTGTTGCTGAAGTACCCCCAGAAATGTCACTTGGAGTGTTCTGCCACTTCCTTCCTGGGCTCCTCGTCTTAGGGTCATAAGGGTGGTTTTCGGGCCGTCTGTTGCTATGGAATTCAAACCCGGGCACCTTGGTGCCGTTTCCTTGGCCGCCTGCCTTTGGTTCCCCGACTTCCTTTACAATCAAGTCAATAAAAACATCACCTCGCCCTCCTCTCTTTAGCATCTATATTTCAGACCAGCGTGAGGCCCGAAGCCCGTGGAATCCCCTCCAGTGGGTAGCAAAACAGTGCCGACCGAAAAGGGCTCGTGTTGAGATGGTCCCAGGGCCGTCACTTGCAAGCGAGTCATCTTTTTCACATACAGCAATCTTTTATTTATGCGACTGCCATCTCTGCCTCTGTTTAGCCCATGGCGTTAGGGGAGTGCATCTCCACGCCTTGGCGCTCTGAGTCCTGACAATGTTGTCCCCATTTGTCACAAGCTCTCCACAGCAGCCTCTAGCCTTTGCCCAGAAACCAGCCCTGAAGAGCAGCGGCACGTGCGCAGCACCTCCTGTAACCACCCAGAAGGGGCATCTTGGCAAAAAAGACGGCTTCTGACAGAGTCCACCTTGTGGCATGCAAAGGGAGCTGAAATCGCCTGGTCCTGGCCCATCTGGGATGAGAACATGCGTTTGCTGGGGACGTGTAATACCCCTGATGGCCAAATCAATATGCAAGTTGCAAGTTACAATGTCAACTGCCCTCGCTCTACGTTTTCCAATAGCCCGCTGCTCCAGCCATCAACAAAGTAGTGACAATGGTCATCTCCAACTTCGTGCTGGCCCCAGAGCTGCTTCCACAGCTGCCGGCGTGTCTCCTCCAGGCCCAGAAAGGGACACGGCTGCCTGTGAGCTGGACTTACGCATCCACACACAGGACATGGTGACGGGGCCATAAACACACAGCAGAGATGGGGGTCCTGTTGCTGCTCTTGTCCATGTCCTCGGAGAATGTTGCAATGGGGATAAAAGAGATGAGAGTCCGAGCTTTGCAAATCAGAGAGAAAGTGTCACGAGGACATGGCAAAGTGGGCAGAGTGGAGTCAGGAGAGGAGCTCAGTTTTTCTGTTATAGTTCATAATTTAGGAAGCCACTGAGGATAATGGTCAAGAGCACAGACTTTGGAGCTGGACGTGCCTGGATTCGGGCCCAGGTCGCTACTTCTCAGCTGCGTGATTTGGGGCAAATGACAGCGTTTCTGAGCCATTGGTTTCCTTCTCTGTAAATTGGGGATCGTAATAGTGGTTGATGGGGCTGGTGGGAGATTATCGGACAACACAGGCAGAGTTTGACCCACATATCTGGGCCACAGAAAGCACATATCTGCCCCTTGGTCCGTGCCAGGCACTTTTCAGGACTTTTCTATGGATCCTCAGTAATGGGATAGCTAACCAGTCGTCACAATAGTTTCTAGAAAATTCTTTGCCAATCTGAGACTTGACCGGTATGTCAATGTTGGGTTTAGAGGCATTTCTTTCAGAAGAGGTGGGGACGGGTATATGCAGGTGAGCAGGGCTCCTTGCTGGGGGTCACCTGACGGAGACGGGCCACACACAGCTGTGTCTCCTTGCCTGGCTTCTGGTACACCCTTTTTCTTCTCTCACTTTTTTTTTTTCAGGTGACATTCACATAACATGAATTAATCATCTTAACGTGAACAATTCAGTGGCATTTAGCACATTCACTGTGTTATGCAACCACCATGTCCCTCTAGTTCCCAAACATTTTCACCACCCCAAGGTCAAACCCCATATCCATTAACAGCTGTTCCCTACTTCCCCTCCCCGCCAGACCCTGGCACCCACCATCTGCTCTGTCTCTATGGGTTTACCTATTCTGGACATTTTATTTAAGTGGGATCATACAACATGTGGCCTTTTGTGTCTGGCTTCCTGCGTTTAGCGTAATGATTTTGAAGTTCATCCATGTTGTAGCATGTAACAGTCCGTCGCTCCTTTTCATGGCTGGGTAATATTCCATCACACCGATCTAACGTATTTTGTTTACCTATCATCCATTGATGGACATTTGGGTTGCTTCCACTTTGGATGGTTGTGAATTGTGCTGCTGTGAACATGGGTGTACAGCTCACAAACTTTTGATCTGTACTACAATCAGACATGCTGTTCTCAAACCTGTCACATGGCAACTCCTGCCTCTGGGCCTTTGCATGTGGCTGTCATCCTGGTGCACCCTCTCCGCTCTGTTGACCCCTCCCCACACTACACTGCAGGGCTCAGCTGCATGCCACTTCCTCCAGGAAGCCTCCCTGCTATGCTTGGACAGGCTGGTAGTCCCCTTCCTGAAGGGTTTCCATAGCGCCCCGCTATCTCCAGGTAAGTGCTTCTACATGTGGTTATAACTGCTCCTGTGTCTGTCTTCCTGGATGAAGATGGGGCTGTGATTGCTGTGACCACCACCGCATCCTCAGAGCCTAGCGAAGGACTGGGTGCATGGCAGGTACTTCTAAAATGTTTGTTGAATGAATACATGACCATCATCTCTGCAATTGCCGGGTAATTGTGGCATTCTCATGGGGTTTCTGATCTGGAAGCAATTGCCAGATTACCAGTTAGACTGGGATTCCATGGGGGAGGGCAGCTGCCACCTCCAGTCAATATTCCATGGCGAGCGGCCCCTTGGGAGACTTGTTGATTAAAAATACAGCATGAGAATGGAAGCAAAGCTGCTATTAAAAATGATTAATTAGAGTCCTGCTCATTATTCTATTTGGAATGATGCTATTAATATTAATGGCCCTTAAAACAACTTGACATGCACGCTCTCACTCTTTCTGCAGTCCCTACAGTGTGGTCTCATCCTTTATCCAAGCTCCCCAAAGCTTGGATTCTTCCCCCAGTAGTCCCCTCTGGAGGGTTCCAGGCCAGAGTTTCTGCCACTCACTAGTTGAGGGACTGTCACCATTGCTTCCCCATCCCTGGCCACATGCGCTGGGCAGCTCAGAAAGTGCCATCCCCTCCCACTCCAGCCAGGAGGCAGGTAATAGGTGCCTTTTTACGGTTTTATTTTGTAGTGTAGCACCATGGCGGTTTCTGGGAAGAGGACAATATCTGACCCTGGGGGAGAGAGCTAAGCATTCCCTAATAAGATGGCAGCCGAGAGATGACAGATAGCATGAAAGGACCGCTTCAATAGGGGAGCTGAAAGAGAATCATTCACGGGAGGGCAGAGTGAAAAGCCTGCGGGACAGCCTCCCCGGGGCCCGGCTGCTCAACTGGCAGCTCCAGCTGGGGACACTCCACCCCAACCCGAGGAAGCTCCAATTAAAAATATTACCCGGACACAGGGCCTGGTCACAGCGGGAGCAGCAGCTTTGTTCTTTGAGGAAGGTGTTTGTGGGGACATCCTGCAAGAAATCGGGAGAGGAAGTGGTGAGAACACCATCTTGCTCATTGTTTGGCCCGTCCCGGTGGGAACAAAACATCACCCCCTTGCACTTTGTGCCTGGTCTTGCCCTCGTGGCACCTCTACCGTCCGCCTGCCACTAGGTCTCCTACCTCCGAGACCAAGGCAATAAATAGCACAGACCTGACTGGTATGTCCAGAGGGCGGGGACCCTGCCCACCTAGCTCCCTGATGCCCAGCACAGAGCCTGCACACAGCCGGCGCCCCATAAATACTCCCTGAGTGACAAAGATAACATTATCACTTGCTGACTTACCCCTAATTCATTAGGAGCCACTCTCGAGTGCCTTTGAAAATGATCAGGAGGAAGGGCAGAGACCATTTAAACATCTGTACTTGTCATAGGAGGGTGTTTCTTGAGCTGACATTTCATAATAAATGAATACACGTCAGGAATTTTCTTCTCCAGGTCCAGGATATATTAATTGCATTTTTCCTTAAAAGATAACTGATGTTCCCTGGGTGCTGGGCACGCCCTGGGCCTGTTCTGAGTGCTTCCATGCACGAGTTCACCTAACCCTCACTCATGCAGGGCAGCGAGCGTGGCAGCGGCCTCACTCCACAGCTAGATCAGCACAACTTAATCAGTGTGTCCCAAAGAACAATCAGCCCCGCTCCCCACGAACACACACACACACACACACACACACACACACACACACACAGCCTCACCGCTACATTTAGTAGTTGGCTACTATAAAAATCCTTCACCTTACCCAACAGGTACATTCCTCACCTGTGACTATGATCAAGAAACAAGCTCAGAGAGGTTAAGCAACTTCCTGAGGTCACACAGCTAGAAACTAGCAGACTATAGTACACTGTGTTTATTTAAATGCAAATATATTCAAAATCCAGGCTAAGATCGCGTTCTGATTTGCTGGGACGTGACACACTCCCAGCCCTTCCATGAAGGAAGCTGGTGTTCTCCACACCCCCGCCCTTGCTCTGGCGGCCACTGCACGGCCAGTGGCAGTGACTGCATGTGGTCACAGCTCGCACTCTCCTCGCCTTGTCAGGTTGCTGCAGTCTCTGTTGATGATCAGGCCAGTCTTCCCCAGCCCCCTGGTTCTGTCTTTAGTCCTCTTTAATTAAACAGCAGCTCTCCCTGGGAAGCAATTGAATTATCCAATTATGCGCTCCTAACCTGATTGCTATGGTTAACACCAGGGACTTGGTGACTCAGGTGTTGATGGAGCTCAAACAGGAACCTGCAGCTCTGATGGATGTGACCTCAGTGGCCCTTTCCCTCCACTCCACCCTGCTTACCGAGGGTGCCATACGTGACTGATCAGACATTCTCCTAAATGGTGACCTGTCCAGAACCCAATGGCCTTGGCTGCCACTAAACTCTCCTGAGGGGCTGCTTCCCCATTTGTCAATGGCTGCGAAGGACAGGTGGGGTGGCATAGCCCTCCCAGAGCCCCCATCCCTCAGGCTGGGCTCCTGGAACCTGCCTGTGGCACCGACAATACCCAGCTTCAGTACCTGCCGATCCCTTTTGGATACTCATCCTGTAGCTCTCCAGCAGACATGTCCTGTGCGGGGCG
>NW_017731353.1:5565635-5571038 GCF_001890085.2 Hipposideros armiger
CCACAACTAGACTGAAGAACAAAAGGACAGCAACTTGTCTGTTCCCCTTCCCCCAATTCCCCAGCGCTGTTCCCATCCCCCAATTCCCCAATAAAAATCATTAAAAAAAAATAATAACTACTAAGATACAACTCTAGTATTGTGTGCATATATAGTAATAACTCTTTTATTGAATGAGTTTTTTTATGTAGTGAGCATAGGTTCTTTTACATTAAATGTAATTGTTTTTATTTTTTCCTTCTTTCTCCGCCTTCCAGTCAGGTTCTGGTTTACTGTTATTTCTTTTTATTTTTTTTTTAATTAAAAACATTGGGGTGACATTGGTTAATAACTTTATATATAAGTTTCAGGTGTACGATTCTATAATATGTCATCTGTATGTTGCATTGTGTGTTTACCACCCAAAGCCTAGTCTCTTTCTGTCAACATATATTTGTCCCTCTTTACCCTCTTCATCCTCGCCGATCCCCGTTTTTTGTTTTTTAATTTGAAAAATTTTCAAACCTATGCAAGCATAGTACAATTAGTTCCTGTACACCCTTCGCCCAGATTTGCCTGTTAACTTTTGCCACGTGCTGTGTCTCTTTCTTTTTGTATATACGTAATCTATGTTACTATTGTCGCTGCTTTGCTGAATCATTTAAGAGTAACAGGGATGTCCTCTTCCTCCCTCCCTCCCTCCCTCCCTTCCTTCCTTCCTTCCTTCCTTTCAATATATTTTAAAATTCTTCAAGGTGAAATTCACATAGCATAAATTAGCCACTTTAAAGTGAACAATTCAGGGCCGGCCAAGTGGCACGTTGGTTAGGAGTTGGCTTGGAACGCCAGCTCTGAGCAGCAGGGCCCCGGTTCAGATCCCACATGAGGGCCAGTGACGCTGCGCCCTCTACAGCTAAGATGGTGAAGAACAGCTCGACCTGGAGCTAGGCTGCCGTGAGTCGCCGGCAATGGTATAGGCTGCAGACCCTGCTGCAGCGGGCTGTCACGAGCGACCGTGAGTGGCCAGCAGCCAGCGTGAGCTGCCGTGAGTGGCCATCCAATGGCCAGCAAGCAACTGCCTCAACCAGGAAGAGCTCAATGATCAGAATACCAACATGGGTCAGTGAAGCGACGTCCTCCACAACTAGACTGAAGAACAAAAGGACAGCAACTTGTCTGTTTCCCTTCCCCGATTCCCCAATAAAATCTTTAAAAAATAAAAAAAATTAAAATAAAAAAAATTAAAAATAAAGAGAACAATTCAGTGGTATTCAATACATTCACCATGTTGTGTAACCATTTTGATCTTATTCCAACATATCTCCATCACCCCAAAATAAAGGCCATAGCCAGCAAGCAATTGCTCTCACCCCTTCCCCAACCCCTGGCAACCACCCATCCTCGCTCTGAGGGACAATTCCCTTTCAGGCTTCAGGGCAATGATCAGATTCAAAAATTTATTAATAACATTGATATAATATTACCCTACATATAGCCCAAATACATGTTTTGCAAATTTTTTTATTTTTTCTCATAACCAGAATCCAGTCCAAGACCCCACATTATATCCAGTTATTCTGCCTCTTTTTTTTTTTTTAAGGAGGGCACAACTCACAGTGGACCATGCAGGGATCGAACCCGCAACCTTGGTGTTATCAGCACCACGCTCTAACCACCTGAGCTAACTGGCTGCCCCTTTTCGTCTAGACCAGCAGTTCTCAACCTTCCTAATGCCACGACTCCTTAATACAGTTCCTCATGTTGTGGTGACCCCCAACCATAAAATTATTTTCGTTGCTACTCTATAACTGTAATTTTGCTACTGTTATGAATCATAATGTAAATATCTTTTTGTTTTCCGATGGTCTTAGGCGACCCCTGTGAAAGGGTCGTTCGATCCCCAAAGGGGTCGCGACCCACAGATTGAGAACCACTGGTCTAGACCAGTTCCTTGGCCCTTTTCAAATCTATATATTTATATTTACAATTTATAATATAGCTATAATTGTATTTATTATGATCTACATAATTTAACATATTAATATTTAATTAAATCTAATAGGTGAACATTTAATTTATATTTAATAAATTATAAAATTATAATTTATATATATTTATAGTATTTATTATATATAAACCTTTAGTTTTGGAAATATTTTAGGTTTATAGAAAGTCGCAGAGAGTACAGCGAGTTCTTTGTACATTTCACCATTCCCCTGGCTGTTATCAGTCCATATAACCATGATACACGTATTGAAACTCAGGAATGAACATTAACACAGCACTGTTAACTGAACTGCAGACATTAGAGTGCACCGCTTTTCTGCTGATGTCCTTTTTCTCTTCAAGGACCCCACTGCGTTTCGCCGTGGCCATTCCTAGTCCTTCCTGAGGCTGATGGACGTCAGGTTCCTTGCGTGCATGTGTCATTTTAATTTCCTCAACAACTCCGTGACGCAGGTGCGTCACCACCATTCCAGAGAGGAGAGAAAACAGGTCATGAGCGAAGTGACGTGGCCAAGGCAACACTCATACCATCAGTCTGGCTCCCAAGTTTGTTCTCTGTCATCTGCATCATGAATGTCACATATACATTCTCCCTCTCACACAAACACACCCCCACATCACACGCAACACACACAGCTTTATGGCCATATTTAGCAATTGGCTAGTATAGAAAGTTTTCACAAAGCGTCAAATGTTAAAAGAAGCTCTCACTTTCCCCAACAGGTGCGTTCCTGAAAAGTTAACTGTAGTTCTCTAGAAGGATTCACTAGAAAGTCGGCAGTATTGATTGCTAGCTAAGTGCTCGGTGTTTTGCATATATGTCTTCATTGGCTCAGTATATAGCCCTTGGTGGGATGTATTGTACCCATTTATAGATGTGAAAATTGAGTCACGGTGAGAAGTGACTTGCTCCAGGTATTAGCAGAGCTGGGATTTGAACACAGTTCTTTTTTCGCCCGTTACCCCGGTCCTTAACCACCATCTCGGCTTGCTTCCAGGTCCCGTGCATCCTACTTTACAGAAAAGGACACTGGGTGGGATGGCCAGAGAGGCTCTTTGGTCTGGGGGAGCCAGGCTGCTCTCTATTCTGCCTGGGGAGCTCCTGCTCAAAAAGCCAGTGCCACTTTGTCACTCACATAGATTATGCTAATTCTGGGGCTCCACTTTAATAACGGGTCCAGCTGGTGGGAGCTTTTATCTCAGCAAAGTGTGAATGCTGTTGCCATGGAATGCAGCCTTATACCCAGGGAGCAGGAATTGCTGACAGGAGAAGCCGCCCTGGGTTGTTTTTCCGTTTATCCAAATTTCATTCTCCTCGGTGTTTCACCACTGATTTTCATTTGAGTCTGCACGGAAAACTGGCACACGAATGACAGTTTGAGTCAAGGCGCTCGGTGCTTTATCCTCCCCAGTCCCCATATGTTTACAAGCTACCTCTTCTGGGACAGGCAGGGGAATGAAATAATTATTTTTCCCACCATGTGTAAAAATAGGATCCGAGTAGAGAGTGGAACAGGATTGGCCCAACATGCCAAACATCAGCTCCTCCTTTTCAATAGGACGGTGGTCCCCAAACTGCTCTTCCACCACCCCTCAGTTTCTGTTAAAACTTGGTTTTAAAAGTCTCTTACACGAATGGTGGGCTGGGGGCCCCAGTCGTGTTTGGCTGCTATGTACAGATAGGAGTGTCCCTCTCCAGCCATGCTGTGGTGCCCTCGAGTCCTGCGGCACAGTCAGCAGTCCTGGGGTCGCCTCCCACTAGCTGGTTGACCTTGGGCCAGTGACTTAACTACTCTGAGCCTCAGTTTTCTCATTTGTAAACAAGGGGGAACAAATGGTGACAGCACAGAGCAGGGGGTATAAAAATGAAGGTTATAAAGTACGGTGCCTGGCACAAACCAACTGCTCAATAATGGAGGTGGGTAACAGCACCACCTTTATTCCTTCCTTCCTTGACAAAGGGGTGGGGGCGTGAGGTTGGGGAGCTAGGGGAGGGAATAAAAGACTAAAATGAGTCATAAGTGGCCCCTGCCTTCAAGGTCTTCACAGCCTAGGGGAGGCCTCGAGCCATGTGTCCAAACAGCAAAAATGCAAGTCAGACTGTGATCGTCACCCAGGGCCAGCGTTCACTGAGCACATACGATGTGTCACACGCAGTTTTAAGGTGTGCCTTGTGCCCGATCTTTTCTAATCCTCAGAGCAATCCCCTGGGGAAGGGACTATTCTTATTCCCACTTTGCAGATGAGGAGACTGAGGTTCAGAGAGATTAGTTAACATGTCCAAACTCATGCATCTCCTGAGGGCAGGGACTGGGATTCTGTATCGGTCGTCTGAAGAACCGTGAGGTGCATCACCACACTGTGCCGTGTCCCCACAGGGGCGGACTGGGGGCCTCCGGGCTCTTCCAGGCCGGATGGCCGGGAACAGCTTCTCAGAGGAGAGCATGGCGGTGCCAGCCTCTGCAGCCATGTGAGATGTCCTAGAGACCGGTCAAGGCAGAGGACCTGGGCTCGAGGCTCAAACCCACCATTGAAGTACCTATACTACTTTGTTCCCAGTGGAAGACAGATCTGGGCAGGGGACATTCCACGCATGTTGAACAGCCTGGCTCCCGCTCACTGAAGCAAGTGGGGCAGGTGGAGGTTAGCTGAGCTGGCATTTAAGTGTCACTTGGAACCTTTATTTTCTAGACAATGAAAAGTTGAGTGTGGCCAGCTAAGGAATAAAAGGCCAAAGACAGGGACCTGGAGTGACTGAACCGAAGGTAGGTGTTAGGAATTACCCGTCCTCGGAAGGTCTTTGCATGCATCACCCATTTACTTACTGGAGGCATCCTTGAATTGTTCAGTTCTCTTTTCACCTCCCCAACTAAAACATAAGCTCACTGAGGTCAAGAGAAGGGACGTATTTCTTGGGTCTTGTGGGGTCATCGGGGTCACGATGTCCAATGATTAGAGACTGCTTGGTGGTGTTACTACCTCCTGCTGTCCATCAGCTGGCCCTCTGGTCTCCAGCCACTGCTTTTCGTCTTCCTCTTCCTCCCCTCCTGCTGTGCATATGAAATCCTGAGGGATGTCTGCAGGAGAGGAAATGGGCCAGGTGGTGGGCAATCAACGTGGGCTGTGTGCAGTGGTGGGCCGTGTGCAGTGGTGAGCCGTGTGCAGCGGTGTGGTGTCTTCTCTGTGGTGGGGTCCTTGGTGCCCGTGATCTGCTGAGGGAATTCCAGCCAGGTGGGAGAACTCAGGCTGTTTTGATTGGTAGTGATGCGAGTAACACACAGAGACCTCTCTCTCCATTTCCTATCAGAACCCCGAGAAGACCTTTCAGGGTTGTGATCATCAGAACCTAGTGTGTACCTCGGCAGAGCTGATAGTTGAGACAATTCTATTCAGGAGAGAGAGAGAGAGAGACAGAGA
>NW_017731353.1:5571203-5583678 GCF_001890085.2 Hipposideros armiger
AGAGAGAGAAAGGGAGAGGTTGTGTGCACCGGCAAGAAGTAGGAGAACATTTGATTTGAATATTCTAGTTAGCAACTATGCTGATCCTATTAATCCACTAATTACTCAGCTTTACCTGTGTACCCAAGAGTCCTTTAAAATCAACAGCATCACCCTCCTCTTCTTACTCGTTGCTTGTCCATTCATTAGCTAGCAAATATTTACGGAGCACCTACTGGTGCTCGACACTGAGAAGTCTGTGTTGACTCGGACAGGCGAAGCCTTCCCACATGGAGCTTGGAGTCCATGCAGGTGTGGGGAAGAGCACTGGTAACCAGGAAGTCACGGTGCCGTGCGGGAGGGCTCCGTGTGATGGGCAGCACTGGGTCCGGTGGAGGCTGCAGGGTCGTGGGTCCCCCATCGCAGGCCCCATGTGACCATCTGCCTCCCAACCTGCCTGAGTTGGACTATACCATTTGGGCTCTCTGTCATTCCTCAGACAAGGCACAAAGAACAGTCCCAGTGGGTACTGGGATGAACAGCCAGCACTTTTTAACACCTACTAGGGGCAGCCCTTGGCCTTCACAGCTGGCTTAATGCGTATAGCTGCTATTCTGATCTCCTTCGTGTAGATCAGAGGGGACTTAGAGAGGTGACGCTCCCCACGGCGGGCTAACGAGTGGCTGAGTAGGGATTTGAACCTGTTCTCGCCTATGGTCTTACTGCTCCCCCCACACACCTCTTTCTTCCTAAGCCAGACCTCTTTTCATCAGCACCTGCTGCCTTCCTGACAACCTGGGACAGGTAGAGGCAGGGCCAGTCGGAAGCCGGAGGAGGAGAGGGCAGTCAGGAGTCAAGACTATCTAACATCTTGTGATGCTGAAACTCAAGAGCCCCCTGACTCAGCAGGATATTAATAACCCTGGCCGGTCCTCGGAGGGCGGCTCTGCCAGGGAGCAGAACAGCAGGGCTGTTCGTATCCACCCCCTGCTGCCTATGGCAGCACACGCACCACCTGTGCTCACCTTGTCTGTCTCCCCACACCGGGCTGGAAGCTTCCTAGAGCAGGTGCTTGCCGGCCTCCCCAGCCCTAACACAGAGCTTAGCATACAGTAGGCACTCAATAAATAACTGTGGAGGGAGAACTAATGAATGGATGGACAGATACATAAATTGACCCTCAAACTTCCCAGAA
The DNA here is from genome assembly GCF_001890085.2 of Hipposideros armiger. Taxonomy (NCBI): domain Eukaryota; kingdom Metazoa; phylum Chordata; class Mammalia; order Chiroptera; family Hipposideridae; genus Hipposideros; species Hipposideros armiger. The sequence continues at coordinate 5,572,378 of NW_017731353.1, forward strand.
ACACTGCTCCCTACTTTACCATCTGGGTAACTGCTTGTAGCGTGTGCCCAATAAGTGTACGGGTCCCTTGGTTCATGTTTAACATCACTGTCAGTTAGAAACAGTTCCCAAGCATCTATTTGTGTCTGGTACAATTCTGGGCTCTTGATGGGGCAGACAGAGACTTGTCCCCACCCTCTAGAACAGGGAGAACAAGGCGAGGTCCCCCATGCCTATCCCCTGCCCCAGACAGACATGACAAATCTATCACCAGACAGCCACGGCTAATCAGTGGTGGCACTGTGTCCTGATAACCTGGGATCCACACAGCACAGCCCACCGGAACTGGTCCCTTCTCCGTTCCTCGGCACTTTTCCATCCCAGATCTGTTTGAGAGAGCCCAGCTAGGGCAGCCAGAGGAGAGCTCCCGCCTCCATAAGCAGAAGCCACTATTTTCTTTAGCTATAAAATGCAGAGTGGTAGGTGGGCTTGGCTGGGTAAAGGTTTATGGTGACAGGAAATCCCAGGTCCTGAGAGGCCACTGCAGCTCTGTGGGTGAGTGCTGCCCTCTGAGGCACCTGTAGGACCAGGAGCCTCCCTGCTCTGCTGTGGGGAGGCCCCAAGGAGGCCAACCCAATGAGCTGGTCCCTAGCGGGTGCCTGGGAGTGGGGTTTTCCTGAAGCCACCCATAGGGGACAATGTGGGACACACACACCCCATTACCCCAAACGCTGGGCTCTGTGTATGTGGTGGTGTGCGTGCTATCCTGTGGGCCACATGGGGCTTACCGATCCAAGCAGGTGCCAGGTGTGTGCAGGAGTGAGGCCTGGAGCTGCTGTACCAGGAGCTAGCCCAGGTCGCTGCTGGGTTGTGGGGAGGTCTGGGGGGGGTTCCGAGGAAGGGTCCTGGGTGGCTCGGGAAACAGGGTGGTGGCTCCTTAGTAACTGGCAAATGCATGAAGCATTTTAATATTTCAACAAACAGGGGTCGTGATCCGTGCAGACCAGTTGAATAGGGGCAGCCCCGCCTGTGAACGCCTCATGCCAAGAGGTCCTTTCTGGAAATGGTCCCATCGCATTTGGCTAAGGAGTTCCAGCCTCCCCCTCGAGTGCCCCAGACCCCACAGGCACGTCACCATCTCTCTGGCACACGTTGGGCCATTTAGCTACAAAAGTAGGGCTCCTGCTGTGTATGTGAAGGCATTTCTGGAGCCATTTCAGGCCTGTTTACCCGGCCTCTGCGTCTGCGTGCCCTGTGGCCACGCTGCCGCTGCTCGGGGCCTCACCTATGCGTGCACGTGGTGTGTTAATGTCAGGCTTGTAACAAGCCCGCTCTCAACACATGTCTCTCCTCTCCTTAGGGAGTTGTCATTCTGTTGATCGTTCAAAGAAACATTTGTTCTGGGCATCGGGAGAGGACCTGGGAGGCCGGCAGTTCATCTGGAAATGTTCCCGCTGGAAGGACCCTCAGGCAGCACCAGCTCAACCCACTCACATGGCGGATGAGATCCTGAGGCCTGGAGAGGGGGACGCAGGCTCATTAAGGGTCCCAAAGCTCACAGGGGACAGAATTGGGGTGACAATCTCTGAGCCAGTATGGTGGGGGTCAAGGGTACCGGCTATGGGTCAGTCAGGTCTGGGACTGCCTCCTGGTGTAGGACTTGGAGGAAGCTATTTCAGCTCTCTGAGCCTCGTGGCATCTCATCTGCAAAGGGGAACCTAAGAAGGACGCCTCCCCCAGGGTCTGGCACAGGGACGGTTACCAGTAGATCAAGATTTCTTTAAAGAAACCCCAGCAGTATACTGAACGCTGTTGTCGAGAGTCAGGCTGCATTGTAAGGGCCGACAGTGAGCACAGGTCATCGTGGGGAGCGGGCTGGGAAGAGACAGGGGCCATGTTTCTGGCTTCACGGAGGATGAGAATTCAAGCTGGCCTCGGAGAATGAATTAATTTGGATAGGAGGACAGGGGTACATCACTCAACTTGAAATTATACTCCTTTTGGCTTCTGGTGGTATTTCCCCTTTCAGGTAGGCTGAGCAAGTCCCATTGCCAGAGGCCAAAAGGGCTTCTCTAGGGTCAAAGGTCAACCTGCTCTTGGCAGCCTGATCACACCGGGGGCTCCTCCCACCCCTCTGAGCACCCTGCAACCATGATTCCATTATCACATCCTCACAACAACCCTGAGAGGTGGGCACTGTTATTGTCCCCGTTGTACAGATGGAAAATCGAGGTGTAGAGGCGTGCCCAAGGAAACAAGCGGCAGCCTGGGTATTCTAATACGAACCGTCAGGTTTGGGGGCCCCTGCTCATCAACGCCAGGCTAACTGCAAATGTGGCCAAAGACCCTCAGGCAGGGTCTGAAGACGGCCCGGTGTGGGGGGCTGTCACCACTGGCTGAGCAACCTCCCCGCCAACAGGCTCAGGACCCTGTGGCCCCCACCGAGCCATGCAGGGAGTCCCGGATGAGACCTTGGCGGGGCAGGGGCCACGGTGAGTCTTGACTCATTCATAACTGCCCCATGCCAGCAAATTCGGATTCAGGAGTTAGCAGAGTCGAGACAAGAGGAAATTGGAGCCAGAGCTTTTGTTTTTTCCAGATTAAAAAAAAAAAAACAGAAAAAAACCCCCACTTCTGTGAGTCCTCCATTGGGTGGGATATGAGAAGCCATCCATGTCCTTCAGACTCTCAGATGATGTGGAAAGCAAAGCATTCGGTCAGGTAAGCAGCTGACCCTTCCCAGCCCTGCACACCTGCATTTACTGGACCCATAGTGAAGAAAGGGCAAGGGGGGACCCCAGGATGAAGACGGAGGCTCATTAGGACCCTGGGGAGTTGGAGGAGCCCCCCGGGAGTGGAGGCAGCATGGGGTAAGCGTGGACATCCTAGAGGTCAGTGACAGCCAGCCGAGTCAATAGAGCAGGGAGTCAGCGGCAGCTGTGAGCTGTCTCCATCCATTAGGGTGATTAAGTGAGAAGCAGTCAAAGCGGGTTCTCGAGATCAAGAGTCGGACTTCATGAGCAATGGTTGCTGCGATGTCCTAGGGACCCTGATGCTGAGGTCCTCCTTTGGGCAGGAAGTGACCAGGAGCGAGGGACGCAGTCTTATACCCAGGAGTGCCTGAAAGCACAGACGTGGGTTTAGGAGCAGTGTCCCTGCGTGCCCTCTGGCAGGACCCAGGACAGGGGCCAGGGCCCAGGGCCCAGGCAGCAGGGCTCTTAGAATCTGGGTTTTGATGGCAAGGAGTTTTCCCCGCAGCCTCGAAGCCAATCATTTAATGAGGAAATTGTCGCATAGGCCATGGCGTGTGTGAAGAGGCACAGGCGAGTTGCAGGGAACGGCTTTCTGTTTACTTATTTCTCTCACTGGGGGTTGTCTTTCAGAATTTCCAGCTGCCTCTGGTTACAGGGGCTCTTGCTCTCAGGCTGCCCATGCCAGGGTGTTCTGCCCAGGACTTTGTATGGCTGCACGTGGGTGCCTTTGGGTTGGGGCCCACATGGAGCTCCTTTCAAATGATGCTAACGATCAGGGGACCACAGGGTGGGGGCCTGAGTGCGTGCTCAGAGGCCACTCCCAGTCCCTTAGCTCCCCAGGAGTGCAGGGGGGCCAGAGCAGAGGTGGTGGAGTGGTGTTTCTATAACTGGCTGAATTATTTTGTGATGAGCACATGGCGGAGAGGAAGACCACTCCTGAGGCGCCAACCTGGAGGCTGAGGTCGCCTGCTCAGTAAGGAAGGCAAGTGTTTGCCCCTGGCTGAGGAGTCGCGGGGTGGGAAGGGCTGCAGGAGAACAGGCAGATTTCTTTTCCCTTCAGATTGCTACTTTTACTCACCTGCCCCCCCCACCCCCACCCACCCCTTTAGCAGCCTGCACATCTGGCTGGCAGATAGGGAAGACGGAGGTGAACATTTCCACCTGTGAGGACGGGTGTGGCTCCTTTCTGGGCTCCCCAACACAGCTGCCCCCCATACTGAGAGCTGGGAAACACATTCCCCAAATCCACAGGGGATTATGGGAGGGAAAGGGAGATTCACCCTCCCAGGAGTGGATTTTCAATTGGGGCTTTGTGAGAGGAGACACCTCAGCCCGGAGGAGAGCTGGGGCTGGTACCCCACATGTTTCTTGGGTGTGATGAACCCTGTTACTCTTATGACTGAGCAGTCTCCTCTGCTGGGCCACAGGCCTTTGAACCTCCCCTCATTTCGGAACAGAGGGCCTCACCCAGAGGAGACACTCGGCCAGGACTATTAACCAGAGCTGATTAACCAGGGCCAACATTTACTGTGTGCTTATCTGCAGATAGGGAGTGACCCCCTACACGGGTCTCCATGGAGCCTACCAACAGCCCCAGGAAGTAGGTGTTATAATTATTTCCACTTGACAGATGAGGAAACTGAGGCTCAGAGAGGTGGCAGTCGAGGTCTGGGTCTTCATGGAGCCTGGGTTTTATTGTTCTTGGTTCTCATGGCTTGAACTTTACTCTCTCCCATCCTAAAAGTTAGGACTTGCCTCTGCAGTTAACTTTGGGGCATCTAGTGTTTTTTTGCAATACTGCCAAGTCGACATACTCACTCTGGCCCTGCACACGTGTGTGTGTGTGTGTGTTTGCACATGCACATGCGCACACACACGCTCACACTTTCCCAGACTCAACTGCCTCCCTAGCTTGGCCCGACAGTGTCTCGCACATAGTAGGTGCTTAGTGAACCTTTGTGAGTGCAGCGGCAGCTCAGTGCCTGTTACCTGGATAACCCTGATAGACTTGCCGCACTCTGAAGGCAGCACCCAGTGGATTTGTCACCGTTTGCATCCCCAGGGCCCACACAGTAGATGCTCAGTGGGTAACCAGAGTCCCCTGCAGGGAAGTGTCCCTTGAGACCTAAGCTGGCAGGACCCCCCCGCTGAGAGACGGAGGCAATGCTCCTTCGCATTCCCAGCTTCCAGACCCGAGGGATCCCCAGAGTCTGTGAATCCCCGCGCGTGAGCAGCAGTTGGTTTTGCCTGTGGGGCCTTTGAATCAGAGACCAGCTGTCTGCTGAAGGCCCTCTGGGCACCCACTGGGCTAAAACCCCAACTGTCTGCTGGTCCCTGGGAACTGGGGAGGGGGGTTTCCTGGCAGCAGCCACCCCCTCAAAGGAGCAGAATGACTTTGTCAAGAGGAGCCGGGCTCTTCCTGGGCTGAGCGCTCATCCTGCCATGCTGCCTGGGGCTCAGGAATAGGACAGTCCCCAGCTGGTTTGGAGGGTCGGGGGTGGGGGGAGACTCAGCAGGCAAAGGCAGGCAGTCCAGTGATACTTCCACTCCGTCAGAGCCCGTCCTGATGGCCCAGGAGATTACCTGCTGCGTGCCCTGGAGAAGGTACCAGACTGCTCGGGGTCCCTGGGTTTTCTGCAAACAAGTGGGAACTGCAATGCCAGTTCCTTCCCAAGATTGTTGGGAAGAAAACAACCTTGAAATAATAAGCTTAGTTCAGAGAGCATATATATCAGTGATCCCAGCCATGAGGACTGGGTTCAAACCCTGACCCTGCCTTAACTCCTAACTGAATCACCCAGGACCGACTCAACCTCAGTATTCTCGTCTGAACAGTGGGGACGATAATAGCATCTTTCACAGGATGGTGGTAAAACAGAATGTGAGAACATCCGTACATTGCTGTGCGTCATGCGTGGTGTGAAATACCAGAGCCACCTGGTGTTAAGCACATTCTAGAAGCCAAAGAGGTTTCCAGCATTAGCTCATTAAATTCTTACAGCAAGCCTAGGCACTGGACACTGTAATTATCCCCATTTTCCAGAGGTGGCAACTGAGGCTTGGCAAGGTGAGGCCTTCGCCCAAAGTCACACAACTAGGAAATGGTGAGCAAGGGTGTGAGCCCAGGGCTGCTTGACTCTGAAGCCCCAAATCCCAACCATTATTATAGGAAGCACTCATTTAAGATCTGGAAGGAACCCTTGAAGTTGACCAATCAGCCCATTTTACTGCTGAGAAAATCAAGGCCCAGACATGGGAAGCGATTAGCATAGTTACAGATTATTAGCTGCTGCTGCTGGAACCAGGCCTACGACTCCCACAGAGGCTAGCACTTGCTATGTGCCAGGTTTGAAGTTCTTTATGTGCGTCATTGCATGTAAATTTTACAACAACCCTAGGAAGACAGCGACTTGTATTAATCCCATTTTTCATTTGGGTAAACTGAGGCCGAAAGGAGCAGTAGCTTACTCAAGATCAGACAGACAATTAGCAGAAGAGGTAGGACTCACACCCAGAAAGTCAAGTTCCAGAGCCCTGGTCCAGTGCCACCTGTGTCACCGCCTCCTGGCAGAGCCCGAGCTGGCCTTGCCCAGCAGCCAGGCAGACTCTCCTGCCAAGGAAAGGGGGTCTGCAGGGTTCCCAGGGCATGGCCACCACCAGGCAAGGCAGGGCACAGCAGGAGCCCCTGGCTGGGAAGGTGCTGCCTGAGCTGCACTACCCAAGGAGATGGGCACAGAGCTGGGGCTGGCAAGCCCAGTCTGCCCGAAAACCATTAGCCCCCTGCCTCTGCGAAGAGAAGTTTATCCAACAAAATGCAGGCAAGCGAAGAACACGTCCTGCTTTATATGTCTCTTGTTGTAGGCAGCGCACATCTTGGGAGATGCGTGGATGAAAGGCACCATATAAAATGCAATCAATTATGAATCACCATTACTGAATTAATCACATGTATGATTAATATAGTAATAATAATTAATGGGCGTATGGCCTGGAGATTAGAGTGAAGAACTGGCAGGGAGGAGTTGGGGTGTTTCTTGTAGCTTCTGCCACTGACTGGAGATGTCACCTTGGGGAAAGCCCTGGGCTTGGGTCTTGGCCTCTTTCCCGGTGTCCCTGCCTTGGCTGTGGAAGTAGGGGACCCAGGGGTGCCTGGAAACCCCTAGATGGTCCTGGGATGGTTCCTAGGATCTCGCCACCTACTTACAGCTGCATCTGAACTGCTCAAGGTCAAGGGGACAAATCAAAATCTCCGTCTGGCATAACAGAGAACAGAATGAACAAGGCAAAGGAGGAGAACATGCAGGGGGTGGTTTTTGAGCTTACACTTGACTTGAATCAGTGATGCGAACTCATTTTGTCTGTCTGTCCTTTTGTCTGCCTGCGTCAGGATTTGCCTTCTCTCAGACACCCCCAGAGGGCCTGGACCTCATCTGTTACCTCTCATTGCAAAGCTAGTAGATCATTTTTGTGTATGACTTTATAATTTCCTGTTACTCGTTTATCCAGTTATGTATATTTCCTCATTGTAAAGGAGTCCAGCAACGCAGAAATAATATATATGTATACACAGAGGGTGCCAAAAAAAAAGTATACACATTTAAAGAAAGGAAAAAAAAACTGTATTAAAATTGTAATACTCAATATATACCAATAACAAAAGATGAATACAAGTCATGGGTATACATTTTTTGGCACCCCCAGTATGTAAAAGAAAACATGTCATCACCCCATTTCCCCTGTTCATACTTTGGTATACAATATATATCCTTTTACATACATATACCTAGATCTCCTTTTGTAAAAACACAGATGGAATAGAACTCAATGCATTGTTCTGCAGAGGCTTTTTGATAGTAGGTTCCACATACACAATTCAAATTAAAACTGTGCAGTGGAGCCAAAATCCCACCAATGAAGAGAGTGATTAGGCTGCTTGGGAGAGGGGGACGACAGTTATTTTGGGGGAGATTCATTAACACTTTCCTGCCCCTGGTGCTCTGCTTGTTTTCATTGCTGGGAAAGGGTCGTTTGTCATAAGGTACCATAATGAAATTTAAAAATGAACGTCCCTCGACCACCTGGTCCCTACGTGGCTGGGATCTTATTCATTTCCCAGCCTGGAAAATAAGCACTTTTATTGTTCACTTGAGAAAAAAATGTGCGCTCCTGGAGACTTCAACGGCCTGCTGTCGACTCAGGATCATCACGCAGAGACCACCTTCCTGGGTAAATCCTCTCATTACGCAGATGGAGCAACTGAGGCCAAGAGCAGGGAAGTGACGACCCCAGGCCACAAAGCTAGTGAGGGGCTGAACCGAACAAACTTCGTGATCCTGACTCTCACGTCAGTGCTCTTCCACTATCCCATAATTCCCAGGGTCTGGAAATGAGAAGACGGAAAGACAGGTTCTGGAATGGGTCCCCGAAAAAGCCTGTTGGCCTCAGCTGTTGGAGAGGCAGGAAGTCCTGGGCAGAATGGGGCTGGAGAGGTGCTGTAAACATTGTTTCCAGGGGCACCCAGCTTTCATATGGGTCACTTAAACCACCCAGGGAATAACAGGAGGACCTTCCACTCTATTTAGATGAACCACAAATAAGAAGCATCCTTCTCCACGTCTTGTCTGTTGTTCTGGCAGCACCCAGCCTCGGTGATGATGGAGAAGGGCGGTTCCCAGGGGGGACAGCAGGCTGAGGGCTGACCCGGTCATCACTCACCCTGCTGGCGTGGGAGCCCCACCCAGTGCCTGCCACTGCTGCCTGCAGGCAAATGCTGAAAAATCAAATTGGGATGTGTCCTCTTTGGAGGAGGAGCTTCCTCCTGCTGGACGCTTTGAGACCTGAGAGCTGGTAACCAGGGTGGCGTGCATCTCTTCTCTAGGACAGCTTTGTGTGGCGGGACCCACCCGGGTGGGTGGGATCGGAGCCCCAGCGCAGGAGGAGGCACTTGACAGCCTCGTGTTGACCCCTCCTTGGAAAGACTCACGATTCAGATCTCACAGATGGGGAAATTGAGGCCCGAAGTAATCTGTGCAGTGCCCCAAGTTAACCAGCAAGTCAGGCAGTGGCAGAGTACTACCTGGGGGCCTGAGAACCCTGCCCCCCAGGCCAGAGACTTCCTTAGCTGTGTGACCTTGGGCAAGTTACTTAACATCTCTAAGCTTCATCTGTACCTTGGGACTTGGCTAATAGGAGTTAAGGCACAGAGCTGTTGGGAAAGATCAGTGGATAATACACAAGCTGGTTTGCATAGAGCCTGGCATAAAACAGGTGTGCAATAAATGTATTTTATTATTATTATTATTATTATTATTATTATAGCACGTCACAGCCTTTAATTCTGCATCCTCTGCCTGCTCTGTGACAACAGTCTAAATGTTATTCAGCAGTTCAGCCCCCTCTCCGAGCTTGGGGGAGCCCAGAGCAGGGAAGGGTTAAGGCGGAGGGAGGGGATGGCAGAGGCTGGAGCCCTGAGCTGCCACCTCTTGCTCCTAGTCCTGACACCTCTGTGACCTTGGACCAGTCCCTCTCTTTCTCTCTGTCTCTGTCCTCAGGCTCTTTGTTCTGGATGCATCCAAATGACAGTGCTGCCTGCTTGTGTGCTGCAGTGAGAACCCATCCTGGAGGAGGCCAGGAGCCCCTGAGAACCACATGTCCCCCTGGGAGAGGAGAAAGCTCTGCCACCGCCCCGAGAGGCAGCCTGGCAGGAACCCTGCGGGAGGCTGAAGAGCCCAGGGCTGCCAACTCCGTGACCTCTGCCCTGGCCCCTGCAAGAGTCCTCCCACGCCCTCCTCCCAAGCTTACCCCGGAGTGAGGCCCCTCCTGCCCCCTATCTGCACTCCCTCCGGAGCTGGCTTGGCTTCGTCAAAAGCAGGGCCCATCAGGGTGGAGGCGGCGATGTGTCAGCTGGTGTTCAGGCTCTGGTTGTGCGCTCAGATCGCTCCCCCTCCCCATCTCCCCAAATCCACCCACCCACCCCTTTACCCACTGCTTGGGGCCTTCTGGGTAGCAGCACTTCACGGAGGGAGACAGAGCAGAAGCCTTGAGCCCTTGGCTGTTGGGGTGGGCGGACTGACTCACTTAGCCCCCTCCCTAGGACCGATGGGGCAGCCCCCACGCCCATGGGCGCTGGCACCCTGTCAGGCCCCTGGGTTTCGGAAAAGGAAGCTGCGGCCCCGCCGCGCCTGACCCAAACTGGCTGAGGATGCGCTCTGCGCGCTGGGACCCGCCGGCCCCCGGGCGGGGAGGAGATGTTTAGGCAGCGAGCCCCCAGAGCAGGCTCGCTCCCGCGGCCGCCTGCTGGGGCCACCCTGACCGCGGGCCCGCCAGGACGCCCCTGCTCGCGGCGCCCCTCCCGGGGCCGTGGCGCGTCCCCCGAGTCTCGCAGTATTTCCTTCCTGCACCTTTAAGAAGACCGTTGCTCCGTGGTGGGATGGTGTGTTAAAGCCACACAGAGGAAGTTACGCAGCCCGGATCAGACCGAGAGATAAAAGCCCCGATGGTGATCGTGAGTGATGGCAAGAGGATTTGGCCTCGGCTTTAACTTGGAGCTGAGTGCAGGGGGGCAGTGAAGCGCCCAGCCATCTGGCCCGCGCCGCGCGGGGGGATGCCCCGGCGCCCCGACGAGCAGCCGCGAAGCCCACCCAGGCCGGGGGCTGCCCGGCGCCCGAGCCTGGGTCCTCTCCGAGCCGCCCAGGGGGGCCAAAAAGTTTGCACTTGTTAGCGCCTATCTCCCGCTCGCCCGGGGCGGGCGATGCGGGCGGTGCGGGCGGCCCCCTCCCCCTGCCCGCGTCTCCGGGACGGCTGCGGGCGGCCCCCCCGGCGGCCGGAGGGCTCCCCAGCCCGACTCTGACGGCCGCAGCGGCGGCGGCCACAGCGGCGGCGGGAGCGGCGCGGGGAAGGACCACCGGCTTGCAGCCCTCCGGCCCTCGCCCCCACCCAGCGCCGGCCAGCGGGGGGAGGCGGAGCGCCAGCGGGTGGCGGTCCTCGGCCTCCCGGGTCCCCGCTCCGGGAAGCTGCTCCGAGCCGGGGTAAGGCGGACGGGGAGAGCCCGGGAGGCGAGCTGGGGGAGAGGCGCTGCAGCTTTGCCAGGCTGGTTTCATTTTTAAAGGGCTTCGGTGACCATGCAGGCTTTCCCGGGCCCAGGAGCCACTTACAGCAGCCCAGCAAGGGCTTGGATGCAAAAGTTATTCGGTAGCGGCTGTTACTAGCGGAGGACTGGAGTCGCCAGAGAGGGGTGTGTGAGTGTGCATTTGTAGCAGCATCTTAAAGGAATAGCTTGTCTTCCTGGCTGGCTTTTCCCCACCAGGGTCCTTTTCCATCGCGTGTGTGGTGGGGATGGATGTTGCAAGAAACCTGGATGCGTTTGTGAAGAGGAAATGAACCCTTCCCTCGCGCCACTTTCCCACCCCAATTTAATCGCCACCATCTAGACACCCTGCCCCTCCCCCCACCCCCTTCCCATCTCTCCGAAAAGTGGGTATGTGTGCGTTGCACAGAGAAACTCTTGGCCAGGACTGGAAAATTTCTCTCGGGGCCGTGGAGGGGTGGGCTCTTGGGGGAGGGGGGTGAG
>NW_017731353.1:5584968-5626684 GCF_001890085.2 Hipposideros armiger
CTCCTTTTTTTCTTTTTGGCAAAAACCGGCTGTAATATTCGCGTGCTGAGTTTACAATTCCCCTACGACGGCAGCAGCAACGCCCAATTGATTGATTAGCTGTAAACACATTTATTACCCTCCTGCCAGCAGATTTTGTTGTTGTTGCCCCCCCCATCCCCGTTTTTCCAGGGAATGCGTGGTACTTAAGCCAACAGAGCTGCAAAGCAATTAATAGATTTGCGAGTGGCCCCGCGCACCACGCGCGCCGGCCTCCGGGCCTCCGGGCCTCGTGGCCTCCCTGCGCCCGCAGGTCCAGCGCCCCGAGCAGCCGCTGGTCCTGCAGATGAAGGAAGCCCGCAGCCGGGCGCCTTGGTGCCCCCGCCGCCAGGAGCGCCCTGTTAGTGAACAGTTGGGACTCAGCGGCTGGAAGAATTAATTAGGGACCTGCTGTTTTCTGGGCCGCACGATGCTCGCTTGGGTAGAGGCATCCAAACCTTTGCCGGCCGCGCTATTTTATTTTTACTACATTTTCTCAGGTTGTAAAAATAGTCGCCAGGCGGTTCTTTCGGAGAGTTTTCTAGCCAGGAGCGCATTCAAGGCCGGGCAGGCTCTATAACAGGTTTCTCTTTAAACAGCCAGAGGTGAGACGTGAAAATGTAGTGCGCTTGCTTCTCATTCATCTCCATCAAGAGCCCTTCAGCCAGACAGAGGGGCAGGGGCCGCCTTAATGCAGATTTACAACTCTGGCCTGGAGCGTGGGGCACGGGTGGGCTGGGGGCTTCTCCTGGGGAGGTGCTGAGCTACCATCCCCCTTTGGACAATGAGCACCCCTCTGCTTTGTCATTTTGGGCAGGAGTGTGTTTGTGTCTGGGTGGAGAATGGGGTTTCGTGGAAACATAGCTAACTCTTCAGGGTCCTTCTATGTGCAGTGGCTGAAGAGGATATCAGGTGAGTCAGGCTGAGGTTAGCACCCAGGCTGCTGCGGTTTGGGAACTTAGATGCAACCATAGGCATGATAACCAGAGTAATTAATAACACAGGCGCTTCTGCTGTGACTCATGGCAGTAACCTTTGCCCTATTGGCTAGTATTTTTGGCCGGGATCCCACAGGGACTGGACTCAAATTCTCCTGGTAATGTATCAAGTGTCTGGAGACACACCACATTACTGGAGTCATGTTTTTCACAATATAACATTCGTCTTAGTTATATCTGATTGGGCTTTTAAATAATTACCAGTAGCTTAAAATAGTAAAGCAATAACCATAATAGTGATCCATTTATAAACATACCCTTTAAAGGATGATTGCAAAATTTAGCCTCGACCGGAAAATCTAATATGACAAATCATTGTCACTTCTGTCAAAGTCTTCAACATCCCTAGTTTCTTAGACTTAAAAATTAAATTCAGTGTTTCAGAGTTCAGAGAGCTATTGGTCAGCACCTGGTACCTGTCGGCCCAGGTGTGGACCACGCTTTCCCTGTACCTGTACCACCATCTCACCTGCGCCTACAGGTACAATCTCATGTCTGCCATTCACAGCTGACATTTGGACTTGTCAGTCATGTATTTTTAAGCACCCATTAGATCTTGGCTCCTGGGGATATTTTAGAGAGTCTCCGACCCCAAGCAGGGGCACTTCTGCTGACCTAGCACCCCCATAAGTGAGGAGAAGATGCCTCACCTTTTTAATAACATGCCCAATCTCCAAATGTGCAACTCCAATATTAATAAAAATAACCCACTTTCCTCGGGAGACCTTGCTAATGCAGTCTCGATTTTTTGCACATTTTGCCGGAGAGCTTTTGTTCTTATACATCTTGATCCCCCCCTTTCTCTTTTTAATTTGTTGCAGGTGTTGTTGCTAATGAGCTCTCCTCCCCTCTTACAATGAAAGGCAAGCCAGACCCTGGGTACCTGGACGGATGGAGAGCTGAAGCCCCAGAAACTTCATAATAAGTTGCCGATGGCTACCAGCCAAGGTCAGCTGGCCCCCATTAGTGCCTGTCCCCACCAAAACAGAGCCAAATAAGCTTCTCCCCCGTTAACACCTCAGTAGCTTTTTATGTTTCGGTCCAGCCACACAATTGTTGTCACTTTAAGCCCATATGAAAAGAAATCTCTTTTATGGGTCTGAGATGCCAAGTCCAGTCCCAGAGAGGGAACATGTTTCCAGCTAACACGTCCACCTCCTGGTTTTATTCTGTCTTTACAACGCAGGCCACAGGCTTGTTTTGCAGTAGTGGTGAGCACATCACACACGAAGGGCCTTTTAAAGACCTGGATTGATTGGAAGGACAAAAATTAAAGGCAATGTGATCCGGCCCCATGCCAGATCCCTGTGGATTTCCTCCCTATCCCATTTCCACCCACTGTCACAATTTGAGAGTCTGCCTGATTTGATCAGATTCACCTCTGGGAGAGGTACAATGCCAAGGTCAGGAGGACGCCAAGTTACGGGCAACTTTTTGATCTGCCCATCAGCAGTCTGAGAAACGCTGGCTCTGAGTTTTCCGTCTCGGCCTCTTGGAAAAAACAAGTTCCTCGTCGTCTGCAACCCGGCAGTGCTCGAGTCCCTGGGACATCCAGCCTCCGTCGCCTGGTAGATGTGGCATTTCCATGCTGAGGCTGAGAGTCCCACCTCACCCCATCGCTGACTGTCCAGGGCCCCTCTGGGCCGTGCCCCTGCGGACTGCACAGCCATGCTGCACCTCCTGGCGCTTTTCCTGCACTGCCTCCCACTGGCCTCTGGGGACTATGACATCTGCAAATCCTGGGTGACATCAGACGAGGGCCCCACCTGGGAATTCTATGCCTGCCAGCCCAAGGTGATGCGCCTGAAGGACTATGTCAAGGTGAAGATGGAGCCCCCAGGCATCACATGCGGAGACCCCCCTGAGAGATTCTGCTCCCATGTAAGTCCACCACTGCTGTTCTCTTGGCTCAGGCCGGGTGGGAGGGGGTCTGGGACAGACCCTTGGGATGGGTGAGCCAAGTGGGAGGACCAAGATACAAGGTTTGACTCTCCTAGGTCTTGGATTGGGACCAAGTCACTGTCCCACCTTGGAAATGTGCCAAAGCAAAGGCCATCCTGAGGACTCTGGGGTCACATGACATCGTTCTCTGGGGTGGGGAAATTCTTGGCGCGCTGACCACTAGATCATTTCTTCTCAGGAAGGTCATAGTAGTCATAATTCCAGCCGTGCACATAAGCCCCGCCTCCATTGTAGGAAGTCAGCATTCTGGGCGAGTGAGCAAGGTACTATTTGCAATGCTACAGTCTGACCAGCCTCTGCCCATCCTTTCAGCCTCGAAGCCTCCTAGCCTACCCCATCCCATCCAGCAAACAGTTTTCCCAGGCTAGGGTATGCCGAGCACTGAGCTGGCACTTTGCAGGGGAAGGTCTGATGAACGTGCAGAGGGTATTCGCGAGGGAGGAGGAGGAAGTCAACTAGGATGGATCGTGTGGCTGGTGCCCTTTTCAATTCCATTCCTGTGAGCCACGGGGTACCTCAATTCTCGAGTAATGTCAACAACAACCACAGGAATACTAGCAGGGATCGTTTATGTGAGCTCCTTCAGTGAGTGGGTTAAGAGCTCGATCTGTGTCATCCCATGGAGTCCCCTTAGCTCACTCAGCAAGGTTGATTCTGTGTTGTATAAAGTAGGAGTTTCAGGGAGTGGGCCCTGGACCAGTGGCATCTCTGGGCCTCTGCTCCATCGTCTGTAAAATGGGCACCTAATAGGCTGCTGTAAGGAGTAAGTGAACTGATTCATATGTGTAAAGTGCTCAGAGTAGGGCCTGGCACAGAACAAGTGCCCCAGATGTTAGCTGTTGTCATTTCCATCGTACAGATGGAGAAACGGAGGCCCAAAGTCACACACCAGGAAGTGGTAAAGCTGTGATTCAATGTCTAGCTCCAAAGTCACTGAGGTAAACTGCCTGCTGAGAGGTGTCTTCCCTCTGGAGGCCCAGTGGCTGTCAGGAGGCTCGGCAGGGCAGCCAGACTGCAGGAGCTGATGGGAAGGTCTCAGTGTTGTCTCGGGGTGGCAGCTGCCTCTGTGTCCCTGGGGGAGCCTCTGGGTCTCTGGGTATCTGGCTGGACTGAACAGGTATCCCCACTGGGCCCCTGAGGGCACCTCAATCCATAGGACGCTTGAGTCCTATCACAGAGCGGTCAGCCCAGGAAGGTAGGTTCCCACTTGGATGGCCAGCTGACATGAGGCTGTCACTGTGGATTGTGGCTGGGCTAGGGAGAGAGGGCGGGACGGAAGGAGAAGGCCGCACAGGGCTGAGAGCCAGGGGCTGGATACTCCATGGGGATCGCAGCACTAGGGACCCCAAGACTTCCCTGGCTCAGGGATAGGCAAGGGGGTCAGCCCCTGAAGATCTAAGGCAAAGGCAAGGGCAAGCCAGCTCTGAGTCCGCATCTCCGTCAGGCTGCCCACCCCAGCTCATGTGAGGACTTCCCCACACACTCCCTGAGCAGAGTCAACCGCTGTCTCTCGTATTAGAGTCTTGACTATATTTCTTCTCTTAAATATTAATCATTGCCTTAATGTGCTGGGGGATGGGGCTGTGGGGCAGGGTAGCTAAATCATAATACAATGGACCAGCTTCCAGTCAAGGGCTGGCGGGGTGGAGATGACCACCAAACGCAAGTCCAAGGCCCTCTCCTGGCCGACGCTGGCTCAGGAAACCCTTGGCCTCAGACCTCCGCCCTGCCCCCACCCTTATACAGAGAACCCAGTGCAGCTGCCGGATGGGGTGGTCACCCCCATAGTCCTGATGCCACCCAGCCTGAGCCCAGGGAAGTGTCCTCGAGCCCTGGGCTCTGGAAGAGGCTTTTGCCGCCCCCCCCCCCGCCTTCTCCTCTCCTGGGAAGACAGGTGAAGAGGCAGGGGAAGAAGAGTATCTCTAATATCTCCCACACAGGTGGGTCCTCAGGGTCTCGACACCTGTCTGATGGAATTAAACATTTCATTATGGGCTGCCATCCGGCTCTGCCTTTGATTACAAATGTGCGGCTGACGAGGATGAGGGCACTGCCTTGACAGGTGGAGGGCAGCCTATCTTGGGGGGTGGGGCTGGCTTCTGTGGGGATGAAGGGGTCACATCCAGATAGATTCAAACCCCACGCCACCATCTATGGCAGTTTCACCTGAGCAGGTCCTGTGAGAGTCTCATTTAATCATCTCTAAGATGCTCTGAGGAGGGGACTGTTCTAATCCCATGTTAGGGATTAGAAGGTGTTGCCTAAATCCTGCCACTCGGCCTAGAAGGCAGTCTGGGAACTTACACATCGGGCAGCTTGGCCTCCCTGCTCTGGGCCTCGGTTTCTTCCTCTGTAAAGTAGAGAGAATGCTGTCACAGCGCTGATGGGAGAATGCAGCCAGGCCACGTGTGTTCTGGACACCGTGCTGACACACAGTAGGCGCTCAGTGTGCGGTGGCTGTTATTCGCTTATTATTGCGGTTATTACGCCCTCGGTGGGGTCCCTGCCTTTTCTTCTTTGCCTCTCTCCAGGCTTGAGGATGCCACGCCCTGTATTTCTAGTCTCGGGACAGCAGCAGACAGATGACAATTCGTGCTCAGGCAGCTTAAACTCCTCCAGCCACGGCAGGTGGTGTTAGCTGGCCACTAGGGGGCGCCATAATGGTAGCCGGGCGGCTCACACTGTCCCTTTAGCGTAGCAACTGCCTAGTGGGTCCCTATTCCGGGGCACCCCCCTCTTGCAATAGGTGATGGGCATCCCAACATTCAACCAACTGGAGCGTGAGCCCAGCAGCACCCTGAGGGTGCAAGAGGGGCTAAGGGGTGGCTGCCCTTTTCAGGGTTCATGGTGTAGACCCTGTCTCCCCCCCAGGCTTCTGTCCTTCAGCAAGGCCACCTGAGAATTGTAAATTCCATCCTGGTGAGGAAGGGGAGGGGAAGGAAGACCAAGATAAATGAATAAATAAAAACCTATTGGCTCTAAATGCACAATGAGAATTAATAGGGATGAGCTCTCAACCGAGGACTCTTGGGCAAGGGCAAAATTTCAGCTAGGGCTGCAGAAGGGAGGTGCCCCTCCACCCCTGGGTTCCTGGGACCTGCCCAGCGAGGGCCAGCCTGGTGAGGCTGCAGGGCCGCGGAGAAGGGGGGACAGGCAGTGCCTGGAAAGGCTTCTCAACCCATTGCAGGGCAACTGCCACTCCCAGGACTCCTTGTGATGGGGGGCACCGGTAGGCATAAGGCGCAGCCCCATCGTGCTCCAAAAGGGAGGTGGCAGCTGCCGTGAAAGAGAAGGGAAACCCTTTCCTGTGCCTCTGAGACAAAAGCTAGCTCTGGGGCTTCAGGAGAGAGATGGTGAGGAAGGAGAGAGAGAGAGAGAGAGAGAGAGAGAGAGAGAGAGAGAGAGAGAGAGAGAGCGCCAGCGCCAGCACCAGCACCTGCCACAGACCCGGCAGGTGGTGTTCGCAGCGATCCTACAGCTACCCACTTGCTACCCAAGTGTAGTAGTTGGACCAGGAGCACAGCCTCACCTTGTTAGGAATGCAGAGTGCCAGGCCCCGCCTCAGCCATGCTGGGCCAGATGCTGCGTCTTCACCAGACATCTGGGGGATTTGGATGCATGCAGGGTGTGGCCTGAAAACGCTGCTCCACCTAATGTCCAGTGGTGGTAGCCCCTATTGTTGATGTTCCCAGGGGACCTTTGTAGGTTAAAGGGGATTGGTGGCTGCTGAGGGAGAGAGACAGAGAGCAGGAGGCCTGCAGGGGTCCTGGACTGAGGGGATGGAGCTGGGGGCTGAGATGCTTGGCCACGCGGGGCAAGGTCCCAGGGAGAAGAGGCACAAGAGACGGGCAAGAGCCACAGGCCTGGGACCTGAAGCCCTGAGCTCGCACCCCAGCTTTGCTACTCCTCTCACGGGCTTGGTGACCTGGGCACGTCTTTAAACTCTCTGAGCCTCGGTTTCCCCATCTGTAATGGGGGGTGATGGTGGCTGCCTTGCCTACCCCGCCGCCTTCCTGGGAGAAGGGAATGCCTCGCTCATAATACTGCCTGTGCCGAGAGAGTAAGCTCCGTCCTCGTGTGACGCTTTGATACTCTCGATTATCTACTCCTGATAATTTTGCTTTGCCCACAGTGAAACAGATGAACGTTAAACGTTGTATCTAGGAGACTTTAGCTCACAGGTCCTGGGTCTTGGTAGACAGGAAAATCAAGAGAAAGCCGTGAAAGTGCATCTTTAAGCGCTCGTCTTCCTTCTCTGTGCCTCAGTTTACCCAGCTGCAGAGCAAATGGTCCCATCCCTTCTCCAGGGGGTCTGCCTGGCTGATCAATGCAAATGACAGGTGGACCCTGGATCCTCAAGCCCCTCCCCTCCATGACATTGACAGCTGCATGCAGAATCAAGGTCACAGATGCCCTACCTCCTGCTAGACTTCTATGTTCAGGAAATGTTTCCGTCCAGCTGCACTGAGCTGACCAGCCCCCAGGCTCAGGACCTCGCCTCCTCGCATTCTGGCCCCCAAACCCATAGAGGGCAGCACGAGGACACCTCTCCCAGCTTCCCTCCTTTTCCCATTATACCCCTCCAGCTGGCGGACACGCCAGGTCTGACCTCATGCCAGGCACAGTTGTGATGGGACAGTGAGGTAACTCTTGCAGATCCAAGTAGACAAGAGAAACACAACAGACGTTAAAGACGGTCCACGGCTATTGAGTGTGTGTGACAGAGACCTGACATGGCAGGAGCTCGAGAAGGCGAGGGCCTATCTCTCCCCGTTAGCTCTCAGTACCCCAGCTCACCCGACATTTCCCCTCCTTGCCTGGGTCCATGCTTTCTCCTCCACCCACAATGCCTTCCTTTGCTCTCTTCATTTCTAAAGCTTTCACGTTTACCTGGCTAACCACAGCTCATATTTCAAGGTTCAGGTTGGACCCCACCTCCTCCAGGAAGCTTTCCCTGACTCCCTAGCCCAGGTGGAGTCATTGTGCTCACTGATGTAGCCTAATAGTTCAGAGCTCAGGCCCTGGGGTAGAGAGAGAGAGAGAGAGTTGACATCCCGTGCTGTGTGACCTTTGGTATGAAGCTTAACCTCTCTGAGCCTTATTTTCTTAAATTGCAGCTATTAATAGAAGACGCATCTGGGACTGTCATGAGCACATATGAGCACATATGTCATGAGTCTGGCATATAGCAGATGCTCAGGTCATGCTGGTTATTATACTCCTGGTGTGTGCTTCCTTCTTGGATTGTGAACTCCTCAAAGACAGGCCTGTCTTGTTCATCTTTGCATCCCTCCCTCTTGGTTCAGTCAGTGCTCAGTAGGTGTTCAATGGACGGGTGGGTAGAAGGACTGTGTGATCCAGGGAAGGCTTCTCGGAGGAGGAGAGATCAGGGCTGAGTCTTGCAGGAAGAACTAGTGTTTTGATTAGGACAGAGGAGGCACCAAAGCTGCTGCTTCTCTCCGTTAGATCCCTGTGCTGTGGGATTTGTGATCAGATGACACCAAGAGGTCTGCACGGCTCTGTCCTTAAGCGGGAAGTGACTTTGGAACTTGAGCTGCATCCAACCCTTCGTTAAAGCCACTCAATCTCTTGAACCGCCTGAGGCAGGGCCCAGCCTAGGACAAGAATAGTTCAGCATACCATCTTGTTGCCCAGTGACATCTCCTTCCTGGGGAGCAGACGAGTGACAGGACGGAGGCGCGCTGCCATGAGGTCTGGGCTCACAGGAGTGAGATCTTTGTCCCTTACTTTTCTTAAGAATGTGGGTTTGGGGCCAGACACCCCATGGAAGGTAGGGGGCAGGGCAACTGGAGTGCAGTGGGGACAGGAAAGGGCCTGGAGGGGACAGCTTCCCAAAGAATGTCAGCGACTTAGAGGTTCTAGAACTTTCTGGTTTACGGAGCCCCACTTCCCTAGGCTGTCTTCCTCTTCGTTCTCTGCATTCCCCAGCCCTGATTTTTAATATCTTTCCATTGACTCCTCCATTGCACGTGTTGTCAGCCTGCCTCAAATCCCGCATGTGATGAATCAGGGTTGCAAGGGAAGGACAGACAGGCTGCACCAGCTGTGGACGAGAAGTTGGGGTTTGGGATAAGGCAAGCGGGGGCCCATGCTTCTCCTTCCCCTCTGGGTTGTGGGACGTTAGGTAAGTCCCTGGTGGCTCTGAGCTTCAGTTTTCTCATCTGAAAATGGGGATAATATGATACCACCCCAAAGGAAAGGTGTCTGAACAAGATGAGATGGGCATGTAAAGCCTTCTGCTGGGTGCCTGGCGCCAAACAATGTTCCAAAAAGCGTTGTTGTTTTTTCATCCTAAAATTTGACTTGAGAGACAAGAAGGAATAAAGGTAGAAAATACAGACCGAAGATGCCCCCGTGGGCCATGCGTGTAACGTGGGGTGTCATCAGCGTGGGCTGTGGCGGTTCAGAGGGCTGGGTGTGGGGTGGTCAGGCGTGGTCTGTGGCCGTGAAGGGTTGGAAGGACTCAGAGGGGTGATGGTAGGGGCAGAAGAAATGGCATGTGCAAAGGTGCAGGGGAAAGGGGCGGGGGTGACACGAGGGGAGAACGTGTGGGTGACGGAGGGACAAGCCACTCCACCTGCTCGTTTCATTGAAGTCCCCCCACAAGCCTGCGGGGCGGGGATGTTACTGTGCCGTTTGATAGATGATTAGACGGAGGCTTCCCAGCCCACTAAACGGGGCAGCTGGGGCAGCCTTGCTCTGTCTGGCTCCTAGCCAATCTCTAGGTGTGGCGGGAAGGAGGGGAGGAGGGAACAGTGGGCAGGCAGAGGCCTGAGGGAGCCCACAGGGCATGGAAGGCCCGAGCCATGGGGCTGGAACAGAGCTTGGCAGGCTCGAAGGAGCAGGTGCCAAGCTGCACCCCTCGCCCTCACGGCCCGGGCCCGGGCTGCAAAGCTGTGTTCCTGTCACATAGCCTGCGACCCAGGCTCTCCTGCCTCGGGCCTGGCCAGGGCCCATAGGGCCCCCAAGGATGCCCGGCTCCTTCCTGGAGTGACAAGGACAGTGGGAGATGGCAGAATGAGGCAGATACCCGTTCCGTTCAGCTTTGGTTTGCAGGTTCTGATTTGTTTTTCATCAGCAGCAGATTTGCTTAAATATATGAAAATGTGTTTCTAATTCCCTGAGCACACACCAACTGCTGGCGGAGGGGGGGGGGCGTGTGAGAGCAGTGACCACTGGCTGGGAGCCGGCAGCTCTGGGCCCCGGCAGAGCCTCCTTGTTGCTGGCACACCAGGCCGAGCCCCCAAACCTCAGCTTCACCACCTGTGCACCAGTGGGGTTTGGCTACATTAACCCGCTCATCCAGCATTCCTGGGTGATCGCCAGATATGTGGAGTTTGGGGAAATCTAGGCTGGGGTTCAGCCTTGGTCACAAACAGACCAAGTTTGTGGGGGACCCCAGTGCAGAAAGAGGGGTTCTGGTCTGTATCCTATGCCCAACACAGCACTAGGCTTTTTTTTTTTAAGTTCAAATCCCTTTATCATAGTAGTCCCATAAATGAAAATAAAAATAAAAACAAAGCCAAGTGCTAAATTTTTTTTTTTTTTAGATTTTTATTGGGGAATTGGGGGATGGGAACAGCGCTGGGGAATCAGGGGAAGGGGAACAGACAAGTTGCTGTCGTTTTGTTCTTCAGTCTAGTTGTGGAGGACGTTGCTTCACTGGCCCAAGCTGGCACCATCATTGTGCTCTTCCCAGGCGAGGCAGATCAGTCTCCGGCTTCTGGACGGCCGCTCATGGCGGCTGCTGGCCGCTCACGCTGGCTGCTGGCTACACACGGTAGCCCATGGCAACCCACTGCCACAGGGGCTGCAGCCTATGCCATCACCGGCGACTCATGGCAGCCCAGCTCCAGGTTGAGCTGTTGTTCAGCATCTTAGCTGTGGAGGGCAGTGTCACTGGCCCTCATGTGAGATCCGAACCGGGGCCCTCTGGCATCCCAAGCCAGTTCTTAACCATCACGACACTCAGCCAGCCCCCAACTGCTAAAAATTTAATGGTACACCACATAATTTCACTCTGGATTCCACTTCTAAATTTTTTTTTTTTAATTTTTAAGTTGCAACAAAATTGACATATAACATTGTATTCATTTTAGGTATTCAATGTAATGATTTGATGTGTGCAGATATTGTGAAAGGATTACCATAATAAGTTTAGTTAGCATCCATCACTACACGTAGTTACAATTTATTTCCTTGTGATGAGGGCATTTAAAACTTCTTTAATTTTTAAACTGAGGTGAAATTCACATAACGTGAAATTAACCACTTAAAGTTTTATTGTGGTAAAAGATATACAACATAAAATTTGTCTTTTTAACCATTTGTAAGTATATGATTCAGTGGTATTTAGCATATTCACAACGTGCAACCAACACCTCCATCCAGTTCCAAACATTTCATCCCCCCACAAGGACATCCGGTCCCCATTAGCAGTCACCCCCCATTCCTCCCTCCCCCGGCTCCTGGTAGCCACTTGTCTGCCTTCTGTCTCTATGGATTTGCTTATTCTGGACATTTCATATAAACAGACTCGCGCAACATGTGACATTTTGTGTCAGGCTCCCTTCACTCAGTGTAATGTTTTTGGGGTGCACCCGAGCTGTAGTGTGTGCGCACGCACATGTGCCTTGTACCTTTTTTATGGCTGAGTAACATTCCATTGTGAGATCTCCCACGTTTTATTTATCCACTCGTCAGCTGATGGACGTTTGAGTTGTTTCCACTTTTTGGCTATTATGAATAATACTGTTATGCAGATTTGTGTGCAAGTTCTTGTGTGGACACATGTTTTCATTTTTCCTGGCTACACCTAAGAGTGAATTGGTTGGGTCATATGGTCATTTTTATATTTAAGTTTTTGAGGACCTGCCAAACTGTTATCCACAGCAGCTGCACCATTTTACAATCTCACCAGCACTGTGCAAGGGTTCCAGTTTCTCCACATCCTTGCCAACACTTGTTACTTTCATTTTTGTTTTTATTATTATGGCCATTCTACTGGGAGTGAAACGGTATCTCATTGTGGTTTTGATTTGCGTTTCCCTAATGACTAATGATGCTGGACGTCGTGTGCTCACTAGCCGTTTGTGTATCTTCTTTGGAGAGATGTCTATTTAAATCATTTGCCTATGTTTAAATTGAGTTCTTTGTCTTTTCATTGTTGAGTTGTGTATATATATATATATATATATATATATATATATATATATTCTGGATACTAGATCCTTGTCAGATATATGATTTGAAAACATTTCCCCTGTTCTATAGGTAATCTTTTACTCTCTTGATTGTGTCTTCTGATGCACAAAACATTTTTATTTTAGTGAAGTCTAATTTATCTATTTTTTTTGTTGTTTTGTTGTTTTGTGCTTGTATTGTACTTTTTTATTAGTTTCAGGTGTACAAAGCAACACAATAGTTAGACATTCACACCCCTCACAAAGTGATAACACCTTCCCCCAAGCTACTACCCCCCCTCGACATCGTATAAGCTGTTACAATACCACTGACTATCTTCCTTATGCTATACTCCACCTCCCGTAACTATATATATATATATTTTTTTAATTATAGTTGACCTACAATATTATTCTACTTCAACTTCAGTTGTACAGCACATTGGTCAGGCATCTACACAGTCTATGAAGTGATCCCCTGGATAAACCCAGTGGCCATCTGGCACCTTACATAATCTTTACAACATTGTTGATTATATTCCCCATTCTGTATTTCATATCCATGTTGCTTGTGCTTTTGATGTCACATCTAGGAAACCACTGCAAAATCCAAGGTTATAAACGTTTACCCCTATTTTTTTTGTTTTGCTTTGTTTTGTTTTTTAGCTGAGCCATCCTGCCACCTGTTGGCAGCTCAGCGGCAGCTCAGCTTGAGCAGGACTCAAACCACTGTTGCTCAGAGCTCGCACTCTTGAGCCACTCGGCTGGCCTTACCCCTATTTTTTCTTCTGAGACTTTTATAGTTTCAGCTCTTATATTTAGGTCTTCGATCCATTCAGAGTTAATTTTTGTTACATGGTGTAAGATAAGTGTCCAGCTTTATTCTTTTGCATGTGGGTGTCCATTTCCCCCCAGGCACCACTTGCTGAAGAAACTGTTCTTTCCTCCATCAAACGTTCTTGGTACCCTTCTTGAAAATCAATTGACCATAGATATGAGGGTTTATTTCTGGACTCTCAAAATTACTTCACTGAGGCACTGAGCATGCTCTGCGCAGTACTTCGCCAAGTCCTCCCAAATATCCTGTGTGGTAGGACTTGCTTTTATCTTATTATCCCCATTTCACAGATGAAGAAACTGAGGCCCCAATGCTGAGAGGCAGAGTCTAGGCTCAAACGTAAACCCTAGTGATTTAATGACTCTTCCACGGTGAGGCCTGAGGAGGGGAAAACCCAAATGCTCACCCCTCCTTCCCTCCCTCTCTCTCTCACCTCCCTTCTTTCCTCCTTCTCTAACAGAATCTTTTAGGGTGTTAACTTTGATTCTCAGAGGAGGGTAATTGGGGAGGGGATGTTGTTACCTGTGACCTCTCTCTGGTCTCTGAATACCTCCTCTTTAGCTTCCACTTCACCTGCCACACTCACCAGGGCACCAGGTTCTGTGTTCCCACCTTTGCCACATGGAAGCACTTGGATATAGCAGGTGATAAATAAATGCTGATGGTAATTACCCTTCATCTCAAATAGAGAGTGCAATTTGGAAGGGCTCTCAGAGACTGTCTAAAGCCAGAGAAACCCCAATATCTATAAGCACATACAGAGAAACTAAATGCTCAAGGGAAAGTGGGTGCCGGGAACCTAGCCCCTGAGCCCCCACCCCCACCCCAGACAGTCCTAGGGCTCCTGTGGACACATATGAAACCACCTGTGGAGACCAACCACGCCCTCCATTTCCTACGTGGGGAGACAAAAGCCCAGCAGGATGGAGGACTTCCTTGGGCCCTGTCAGCAAGCAGCAGACCCAGGAGTTCCAGCCATAAGCCATGATTCTCCCAAAGGAGAGGCATGGGGACGGGAGGCATTACACACCAGGTCTCCACGATCGACTCACGTGGATTTGACCTCACATGGTGGCATTTGGTGGGGAAGTGGAATGCCCGTCTGAAAGCCACCTGCAGCTGGCGGGGTGCCTGCCGAAGCTGTACCTTCAGGGTAGGTGTGACCATAAGGTTAACGCGGTTGCCCTCTGGCCTGCTCACGTGAGCTACACACCTGTGTGTAGCCCTGGTGACTGCTCAGAGCTGGCCCTGAGGCTGCTAGCCCACCCACAAGCCATGGTTCTCTCGCTGTGGCAGCGCCTTGAAAGGTTGGCAGGAAGGGGATGTTTGTGGCAGGCGGGCAAGGCCAAGGGTGGGCAGAACGCTAACGACCACTGCAGTCAGCATCTGTGATGACCCTCCGATGGCGGGTGTGGGGCCGGTGCTGGTCCAACCCCAGCCCTAGGCTGGGAGCTTCCAGAAGTAAGAGCCAGGGGATTACGCTCATGCGCACTGCGCAGTGCCGGTGCTTCTTCACGCCCCATCTCGCGGGATTCAGCTGGGATTTCCTCGAGGTGGTCTGCAACGCACTTCCAGTGCATAGAGTTTTGTGTCCTCTCTACAACACTGAGGCAGCTAGTGTTACAAATGCAGAGAGGGAGCCTCAGAGAGGTGAAGAGACTTGCTCACGTTTGCACAGCCAGTGACAAAGCTGGGATCTGTCTGTAGAGCCTTGACCACTGTCCCATCCTGCCTTGTTCTGTAACACAAAAACCTGGATAGCTGTCCTGAGATTGGCAGTCAGAGGGGACCCAGGATCTCAAGATGCAGCCACAGAGAAATCACCTCACCACATCTCGCTGGTAGAAAGGAATTAAACTAATCCATGTTTATGGATCTGTCCAGACATAAACCCGGGGGTATCTAGAGACGCCTCTCCCGTGAAAGGGACCCAGGCCCCATCTTCAAGGACCTGGCATCCTTCTCCCCAGCAGTTGGTCTTGTGTGCTTTGGAACCGTGTGGACCCCCTCAGTCCCTCATTCCAGCTCCCTCCTGCTGCCCGAGTCATTTGTCCGTTTGACTCCAAGCATCGTCCAGGGAAATAAAAGGAAATGAAACACGACCAGAAGACTGTTGTTGGGCAAAAGGTGAAAAGGGGGCCAGTGACAGACGCAGCCAGCAGGTAACCCCAGAGCTCCCATCAGCTGCGGCACCGCCCTCCCTTGGCCTCCAGCCCACAGAAAGTGGACAGTGCCTATTAGGGGACTGCTGATTCTTAGATTGTCCCCTCCCTCTGGGGAATCAAGAGACAGCAAAGGCGAAGCCAGCTGTCCAAAGGGCATACTGTTCTGTCCCTGTCCCTACCCTAAGTACCATCCAAAACCCTTGTCAGCAGCTCTAGGGCTGGCACTGTGCTGGGTCTTGGCTCCTAGGGACCAGGCTCCCACTGGATTGGATTCTGGGAGCCGGGTGACTAGGGCAAGTCTCAGCTCCCTTGGGGATGTACATTTCCCGCCTGGGCCATGAAAGGATCTGTGTATTCAATGTCTGAACCCCACTGCACTCCCAGGTTCTGCTTCTGGCTTTGGGGCTTTCACAATTAAAAGGCGAGGGGGAGGTCTGGAGAAGAGCAATAGCCTCCCAGGCACCAGGAAGACCCAGGGGACAAGCAAAGGCAGGACACCTGCCCTCACCTACACAGCAAGACCCCAGAGCGGGGCTCCACCTTTGGGGGGGTGGTCATAGCCCCTTTGAGAATCCATGGTGCCCTCCCTAGAACAATGTATATGTGTGTGTGCACATGCACGCACACATGCACACTCACAGGGCTTCCCAGACCATCCTGAGTTTACCAGTGGGCCCCTAAAGTCCTTCTGAGGGACCTTAAACTCAGGAAAATCAGTGTTTGTCTTCATGTAATTGACGGGTCCTATCGTCTGAGGATTTTCGTGATTCCACACCTTCCTCTTCTTCCTTCTCTTCCTCAGACCAGCAACAGATTACATTTATCAAGTGCCTACAGTATACCAAGCATTTGACCTAAACTAGCTCATTGAACCCTCACAAAACACTTATGGTAGATCCCATATTTATACCCATTTGAATATGAGGAACCTGAGGTTCAGAGAGGGTAAGCCACTTGACCAAAGGCACACAGCTTCTAAGTAGAGGAGCCTGGCACTTCTGTTCCAGGCTGCCTAGACCCAGGGCCAGCTCCTAACCAGGCTGCATAGCTGAGTTGAGGGGCTCCAAGTTATCTCAGAAAACGCCTGGTAGATTGAGGCTGGCATGTGTGTGTGCACGCATGTGTGCGCACACGCGACCATTTGTGCTGGGTGAGCGTACTGTTCTGTCAGCCCCTCCTCCCCCTAAACTCCCTGTCAGCCTGAGGAGAGGGTGGGGAGGAGTGACAGGGGCGTTTACCCACCCCCTCTGCCCTTTGAGACACGACAGAGTCTGCAAATCTACTTATTTGATAATTCACTTATTTCATGTCTATTTGGCAGTGTGTGTGCTCCCACGCACCAGCCCTGGGGAAGGCAAGATGGCTTTGCCTGGGGGAACCTGATCTGTTTTTCTGGGGAAGTAGTGGGGAAAAAAATACACCAACAATGGACCATAATGGACCTAAAAATAGAGGGTGGAGGGGCAGTGGGAGGAGCTCCTGGCACCTGCCTTCCACGGTCCAGTCTGCCTGGCCCCAGGCTGCCCGTGCCTCCCACTCGGGTTCCCCAAGGGTCTGGCTGCCACTCAGACTCGGGGAGAGGCATGGGAAAGGGGAGGAGGAGGAAAGGGGGCTCGGAGGCCAGGTGCCACCCCAAGATGGAAAATTGTGCCATCGCAGGGTCCTCAAGGCAGTGGCCTCAACTTTGGTGGTACGTTAGAGTCTCCTGGGAAGCCATAACCAGCCCAATGCCCAGGAGGGGACCTACCCCTGAGGGTCCGATGCGGTTGTCCCCAGATGAGTGAAACATGAGAATACCGAAAGGGGTGTGTCTGCAGTAGGAAACGGGTTCACATTTTGTGGCTCTGTCCTCCCTTAGCCCCACATCTCCTAAGTTTTAGGGCAGCCTTCTCGAAGGCCCTAAACCCAGATGGCAGCTGGGGTTCTGGAAGGAGCGGAGCAGGCGGGGCGGGGCTGTGCAGACTCTTGCCAGGTCTCCTCCCACTTGAGTGCTGCTCAGCTGGGCTGCACAGTGGAGTCACGGGGAGCTTCTAACACTCCCCCCCACACACACACCCCACCTCCTCACACGCCGGCTGCAGCTCCCACCGGCTGCCTGCCGCAGGATCTCGGGGTGCAAAGTCTCGGGGTGGGCCTGGGCATCAGGATATATTAAAGCTTCCCGGGGCAGCGGGGTGGGATGTCCCAGGGGGTGGCCAAGTTTGAGAAGCACCATGCAGTCTTTCCTGGGACTGCCCTTGGGTCCCTTCCAGCCTTAAGCATGTTGTTGTTTTTTAAATTCAAAGGCCAGACAGGAGAGTTACTCTCAGAACCTTCCTTACATCTGAGCTGCAGGCATTCCAGCCTTGCTCTGGCTTCCTGGGGGCTGAGGGGTGGCAGCTCCGCACTCTTTTGTTTCCAGGTTCTTAACCTCTCTTCTTGGAGGAGGCTGCCTGGCCAGAATCAGGGCCTTCCTGCAGCTGCTAAATGTCAAGGCTGCCGCCTGGCTCCAGACCTCTCCCTTAGCCTTGTCTCCTGTGTTTCCCACCGGGCTCCTGGCCCAGCCAAATGCATTAACCCCTCCCTTCCTGCAGCTTTTTGCATGTCCGGCCTGGCCCTTCGCTTGGCCCCTTTACATAGGGAATCCTCACCTGGTCAATCTCCCTCTGCCTGTCCATATCCAGCCCGCCCACCCTTCTGAGCCTGTCCTAAAATCTCACCTCCTCCAGGAAGCCTTCCTGACCATCCCAGCCAGTTCCCCTCCAGGCTTGTCATGGCTGCCATTCACGGGACCAAGCCACGGGTGACTTCCTGGTGGTCATAGCAGAGTGGTCAACACTCCCATAAGCGGTCAATGTGCCCGGCTTACCAGAAGTGTGACTTTGAGTCAGTGCCCTCACCTATAAAGTGGGGATGGTGGAAATGGTAAGGTTGAAGTCATGGTACAGTGCCTGTCCTCGGATCCACTGTGCCAGGCTCCCAAACCTAGCCAAGCCACTACGAAGGGTTCTGCTTGGTTGGTTTGCTTTCAACCTGGAGCAGAATTTCTGGCCTCAGGGACAGAAATATTTTCATACTCCTCCCCTTTCCAGGGATTTTGATGGGTGACCAGGTCTGGTTGCTGCTTCCCCAGGGCTGTTTGCACCCAGAGGACAATCAGAAATAAGTGATGAGTAAGCGAATGAATGAATGAATGAACGAAACCTCACTAGTTCAGGCTACCCCACCAAGGGCTTCATCCACAGAATGACGCACCTGTCCAGGTGTGCCCAGGTGTGGGGCAGGCCCAGGAACTTCTTACTCTTCCCCTGCCCCACCACTTCTTAACACCTCAGAGACCAGCAAGAAAAAAACCATGAAGGCCCTGGGCTGTGGCTGTTGGCACGGACATGTCCCATCCGACTGGGTGCTATGTCCTGAGACCAACTTTTGAGTGCGGAGGACCCAGAGAGGGGACCTGCTGACGGGGGGGGGGGGGGGGGGGGGGGAGTCACTCTACAACCCCTAATTAAACACCCTGCATGTGCCAGGCTCTGGCCTGCTTTCGTGGAGCATTCAGTGTGGAGGTGACCCACACACATAATTTAAAAGGAAGTGGCTAAGGAAACAGATCAAATGCTCACCTGGGGGTAAGGGGTGGCCAGGCACACACTCCTGGGGGAGGGATGTTTAATTGACACCTGCAAAGGGGTGGAGGGGGAAGTGTTGGAGACAGAGGGTGCCCCATTCTGAAAGCCCAGCGTGGGGTGAGGGCTGGGCATCAGGGAAGGAAAAAAGGGGCTAGAGTTGCAAACAAGGCAGGAAAATAATCTACAAGACTTTTGTGTATGTTTTGCAGACAAAGACATTTGTGGCAAAAAATCCATTACGTTATCCCTGAAGCAAGGAGTGGCTGCATGCTAAGAGGCAGTGTGGCATAGTGGGCATGTGCTTGGGGGCTTCTAGCACCAGTTCTGTCCTTCACTCAGCAAAGTGGTGAGCAAGGCGCCTCACTCGTGCCTCAGTTTCTCCATTTTAAAAACGAGATTAGGAGTTGCACCATACCTCAGAGGACTGTTGTGAATAGAGAAAATGACATTTCACATGAAGAATCATCATCTCGAGGTCTGATGCGAATAGAATTCTCAATGTGGAGTTTTGAGAAAAGAAAGGCGGGAAGAGGCGTGAGGGGGCTGGGAGAGGCGGGCAGCACAAGGCTGGTTTGGGCTTGGACTTGATCCAAGGGGGTTGGCTCTGGGGTTCAGCAGGGGAGCTGGAAACACACTGGAGTTTTTATAAAGGTCATCTGGTGGCAGGTGGGGGTGGGGAGGCTGGAGGGGTTGGTGGTGGCAGGGCAGGGGGTGGACTGGGGCAAAGGTTAGGGGAGGGGGCTGCCGGGATCACCTGCAACCTCCCTCCCTCTTGGACCCTCCCCTTTTAGTGGTGCCCCCCCCACACACACCACCACCACCACCACCAGTCCTGGGCCTCTTGCAGGGCCCAAGGAAGCCCCGTTATTCTGCAATTCAATAAGAAAGCCAGGTGCACCTCTCAGAGAAAAGGAGAAGGGTCTCTGCAAAGGCCCTAGGATCTGGGACAGGCAGCTGCCCTGAGTGCTCTAGCCAGACCCTTGGAGGGGGCCACTCTCTGCCCTGCCCCTCACCCCCCAACCCCCCAACCCCACCCCAGCATTTAAATCCTCCAAGGCACTTTTTTTCCTCCGTGATAAAATATTCATGTCAGCAGAGCAGGCCCTCTCTGGGAAGGCTGCATGTGTCTGGCTTGTGCTTTGCACAAGCTTTTAAAGAGCAGGACGCTTTTCCTACTCTCTAAGCATTTTCTAAGTCCTGAATCAATAATGCACTTTACCGGCCTCCTCTGGATGTCGCGTTTCTCCTTCTCGGCACCCTTCCCCCACCGGGCTCCATTTCTCTCTCTCCCTTTCTTTCCCTCCTTCTTTCTTTCATCCTTTCATTCTCCTAATTTACTTTTAGTTACTTTTTATAAAAAAAAATTAAATGCAAGTGTTGAGCTGGTTGGGTGGGAGCCTCTAATGGGGGTGGCGATGGGGGTGGACAGGAAGGGAAAGAGAGAGAGAGAGAGAGAGAGAGACAGAGAGCATGGCGGGGGCAGCTGCCAGGCAGGAGAGCTCCAGGGTGAACAGGTTGAGCCTGTGCTGGGAGGAGGCGGGAGGAGGAGAGGAGGAGGGGCGGCTGAGTCTTCCCACTGGCCTGGCCCCGTGGGAAGCACTGGAGCCCTGGCGCAGGGAAGGAGGACAGCTTGGACTAACCCAGCCTCTCGCTCTCCTTTTTCTAATCAATTAGAAAATGTTTGCAGCACAGCCAGAGAAAACAGGATCAACACGTAAAAGAAAGGGGGCCTAGAGCAAAGAAAATAATGTGGAGCGTGAGCCAAAATAGAGCACCAAACTTTCTAAGGAGCCAACAGTCCAGTTTGGCCTGCTTTTGTGTAGTAATGAGTTCCCTGACACTGGGGGTATGTAAATGGAGGGGATGCCATTCCTTCTCTGAGACGGATGCTCACGTGTGTCTGGTCAGTTATGTGGTACCAAGTGAGGGGCTGGGGTGTGGAAGTCATCTGGGGGCCCCAGGGATCAGCCTGAAAGAACTTCCTACTGCGAGCATTCCTAGAAATCGGGCTGTGGGAAGATCCCCATATGCCCAGGGCAAAACAGAATGCATCCTTTTTTTTTTTTTCTTAAGAATAAAATTTTAAGTTCTTGGAGAGAATAACCCTTGTCTAGCCAGAGCCTTGGCAAGACCCCACGCCGCCACCTCGGGCTGTTCAGCTGATGGAGGAAATCAGCCATTCTGGGCGGTGGCGCGCAGGGCTGGGCATTCCATTCTTGTCCCTCTGACCCCCACTTCCGCCCGCCCTCCCCTGACTGGCAGGGCAGCCAGATGCCCTCAGGGTGTGGGGAAGGCTCACTGGTGGGCTCTGTTGGGAAAGCTGGAGTCGGTGTGAGGTAGACTGAGGGGTCCTTGCCTGGTCTGCTGCTTCTCACTGCCTCAGCAGCCGTGCAGTCCCACTTGGGTGCTGCCAGGCAGGTCGTGGGCCGTCTCTGAGCCGCAGTAGAGCAGTGAGGATTCAGTGAGGCGAGCCAGGAAGCACACGCTGAGTAGGAGGGCCACAAATGACCACGTGGTGGTTGAGCACCCTAGCTCTGTATGGAAATGTTGATCAAATGCCACCTATATGCAAACGACTGTGGGGGGGTTGGGGTGGGGGGCCAGGCCTGGCCCCTGCTGTCCTGGAGTCCAGTCTCAGACACAGACGCTTCCAGGAGGAGGTAAATTGTGGGCAGGGTCGAAATGAAAGGCTTCCCTTTCCTCCCAAATGCTTGGGGGAACTGGAGCAGAGTGAAGAGGTGCCCCGGGCAACTGAAGAACTGAGTTACGGCCAGGTCAGGAGAGGCCGTCTGAGACTGTGGGTCTGAGGTGCACCTTTGCCCAGGGGAAGCCCATGGTGGCTGGTTCAGGGTCAGGGTCTAGGGGTAGGTTGGGGGCCGTTGCTGTGGCCTCTGGAGGCTCATGGCCAGGATGGGTGAGTCCCAGGAAGACTGGCCTGGCTCCTGGCCCTTCCCTGCCTGAGTAATGGCTGGGCTGGGAAGACATGGCTCCAAACAGAAACTAAATGCAAAACAAGAGAAGCTCCCTGACCGGCTGCAGCTCCTCACCCTGAAATGCCGCCTCCGTGTGGGTCGGTTTCCGCTGATTCACTGGCAGGGAGGGGTGACCTTGCTGCTGTCCAGAGCTTTTGCTAGAAAAGAAACTGAAAAGGGAACGGGAGAGAAGCATGTGGGTGGGGGAGGGAGCCAGAGGCCCAGAGTAAGAGGGACCCGGATCAATAAAACCACAGAAGGAGAATATGGGGGAGGGAGAGAGAGTTAGAGGCAGAGGCAGGCACTAGACTCAGAACCTGCTCCCAGCAGAATCTCCGCCTCTGCTTGGTTGATAATTTGTCCCCACTGCAACTTTTCTTACCAATAAAAAGGAAATCATTTGTCAGAGAGAATCCACCCCTCACCCCCTTTTCTTCCCAGAGTAGGGGTGGTGGGGATGTTTCTGCTCCTTCTCCCTCCCAAGTAAGTGGCCTGGGGGACTGAGGAACTTAGACTCGGGGATGTCAGGGTCAGAGACTGATCATTTCATGAATGGGGAAACTGAGGCACAGGTAGAGCAGGGCCCCGCCCAGGGTCACACATGGGTTAGGGACCGTCTCTGAATGCCCACCCCACGCCCCCATGGGGCAGGTTACTTATTATTGATTTACACGCCTGCTCAGGCTGGAAGCATTTCCCCCAAGTTCCAGAAGCATCATGTAAGCTGGAGGCGGGGCAAGCCGACTGCCTTGAGGCTCACCGCCGCCCCCCACCTTTGCTCCTCCCTAAGGCCTGTAAGAGAAAGCTGGTGCTGCCCCACCCTTGCCCTCCTTGTCCCCCCATCCCGGTGAGGACCTGTCCCGCCCCCTCAACACCCCTCCCCAGGGCTGTCCTTGGCAGCCTTCTGCCTCCTGCTGGCAGATGCCTCCAGCCCAGTTGAGGTTGACAGGGCTGAGGGTGAGACGACAGACAGGTTCAAAAAAATCTGTCAGCTGCTAAACTGTTCCCTGGGCCTGCCCACACGCCTCAGTGGCACAGCGATGGGCTGTCTGCCTCCTGGTGAAACGGAGTCTCAGGAGAGTGGCACAGGGCTGGGGGTGGCAGTGTCCTTTCCCTTTTGGGCGAAGGGCACCGTTTTCTGACTTGTCTCTGAGCCCGACTTCCTGGTGTCTTGTCCCACGTCTGCCCTGTGTGACTTTGAGAATTTGCTCAGCCTCTCCTCACTTGCAGGATGTAAATAAGAGGACCCCCAATTCCAGGTAATGCACGTGCAGTGCTTAGAGCTGGCGAGGTCATAACGCTCTCCCTGTGTCCACCGTATGTGAGCCGGGGACATACAGGTGCTGCCCGTGTGGCACCGGCTCTAATTCCCATGACCGCCCTATGAGGTCAGAGTTCTCAACCTCCCTCAATGTCCAGTCACCCAACAAAGGTTTCCGAGTCCCCCTGGAGTGGCAGGGTCTGGGCGGCAGTGGGGAAGGGGGCAGATGAGGCCCCTGGCCTCATGGCACGTCCCCTCCAGGCGAGAAGCTCAAGGAAGGGGAGTGACTCACCCAGGGCCCCTGGTTTGGCCAGTGGGTGGCTGAACTGTGCCTGCTCCCCTCCACGGTCCGGCACGCTGCCGCACCAGTCCCCCAAACCCGCCTTGACGGTGCCCAGCAACTGCGAGAATTTGTCCCAGCGCAGGCTTAGATTGCAGGGCCAGTCTGCATGAAGGCATTTATTCTTCTTTCCGAGACTTTGTTACAGCTCCGGCGGCTGCCTCTGCATGGGCTCCTTGGCCAGGGGCCCAGGGGTCCGCACAGCCAGGCTTCCCTGGCGGACGGTTCCCTCCGTCCCTGCTAACAGTTGGCCTCCCCACTCAATTATATGTTTTGCCCTCAGCTTGTCTGCAGTGTTTACAACCTCGCCTCTGACTCTAACTGTACCCTCTGCACAGAAAATAACATAAAAGCAAAAACATTTAAGAGACCGTCTCAAGGTTTGAAAGATGTGGTTGGTATGAAATGTTTTCTCCATAGAATCGTTCATGCCGGCCTGTCGGACTTTGTGTCCATGGAAGAGATTTGTTCCTACCCCTTTCTCAGGTGCTCTTGTGCCTGCCTTCCCCCCCGCCCTGCACCTCTGCCTTCACCCCTCCCTCCAGCTGGGCTGCCTGACCTTCAGGGAGACTTGCCTTTGTGTGTCTGTAGAGGCAGGAGAGTCGCAGACAGTGATGGGCTCGGCTTCCCCAAGACTTCCTTGGTTGGGCCCCACAGAGTCCAGGGCAAGTGAGGGGGGCCAGCAAGCTCCCCTCTGTGAGACGGAGATAACCTTAGCGCCTCGCTCCCTGGGGGTTGCTGGGAGAAGGCCCAGCCCAGCCCTGGCACATGGTTGGCACTCAATGAATGTCATGATCGCCCGTATGCTCTTTTGCGTCAGCAGCCCCAAGGCGGTCCGGGTCATGTGTGAAGTTCCCGGCTTTACTGTTAAGGAGCCTGAGCTAGTGTATGTGAAGCTGCTGTTTAATAATAATTGCTACTGATTGGGGGCATTTTCTAGGCATTTCATACACATTATCTCACAAGATATTGGATGAGAAAGTAAAGACTCAGAGAGGTAAAGCGACTTTCTCAAGGCCACACAGCCTCAAGGGACAGAGCTGAGATTGAACCTAGGGCTCTCAGACCCCCAAATCAGTTTCCTTAACTGCTCCAGGCTCCAGAACAGGGGTTATCAACTGGGGAGATGGGGTTCCATGAACCCCCCCGAATCTGCATGGAAAAATGTGGCATGTTACATTTTTCTGGAGAAAGTTCCAAGGCTTTTCATCAGGGGTATGATTTCTTTTTTCCTGTAATATTCATGAAATGTCTAAAGAAACAGTTGGTGCTTTCGATAATGTCAAAGGCTGGCTTTGGTGTCACCCTAACAGGTTAAAGATGTGCCTCAAACACCCCCAATGCTCTCCCTGGCATCAGGCCACTTTTTTGGACTATTTGTTACATTGTGAATCTGATCTCACAGAGACGAGTGGAAACATGCAAACCAAGAAGATGGCCAAGGCTGGCCCTCCAGCCCCTCACACTCGCTGTCATCAGCTGTCAGGCGCAGCAGCGCTGGGGTGGGGGGGCGGTGGTAAACCCAGCTTCTCATCCCAGGCGCCCTTCTCAGAATCTTCCCCTGGGAAGAATGAAAGGAGAAAGCGAGAGCTGAGCTAGCAGGTGTTTGCAGAGGAGGTGGGCTCAGCACGGCCAGCTCGCCCCTAAACGGTTAACGGAATTCCAAGCGAGATCTTGGAGGGGCGGGTCACCGAAGGAAGAAGAGAAACAGGAGGGAGAGCTGAGAGCTGCGTTGGCAATGGCTTGGGATTTATTTATTGTACTCGCTGTTGATGAAGCCTGCTCCGCAGCAGGCGCGGGCTGTAAATACACAGGCTGATTCATTAGTTTCTGACCATCTGCTTCCCCGGGCGGGGCGGGGGTGGGAGGGGGGCAGCGGCCCTGCAGGTTAGGACAGCACGACTGGCAGCCAGGTTGGAGTCCCCATCCCCTGGTAGAGCCAGCTGTGTCAGTCTTCCTGGTGACAGGCAGGCCAAGAGAAGCTGGGGGCTGTGAGGGATCCCGTGTCCCACAGTGGGGACCACCAGGAGGCTGGGCAGGGTGAGGGAAGGGAAGGCGGGGGGTGAGGAAGGACCAAGGGAGAAAGATGAGGTGTGGGTGACACGTAGCGGTTGGGGATAGATGAGAATAATATCAACACCCAATATGAGATCTATTACTATTAATCTAATTATTATTATATTAAAAACTAATATGACAATACTAACTACAATTTAGTGAGCAGTTACTGAAATCCTGCCCATATATGAAAGCTTTACTACACTGTCCCACATAAGCACATGAACAACCCCATGATGGATGACGAGGGAACTGGCTTCAAAGATTGAGTCAGGCAAGGAGGGCTACCTGGAAGAGGTGCAGGATAAGAAGGGCTCTGAAAACCGGAAGAAGGGAGAGTGGCTGCAGGAACGGAAGCTCAGAGGTGAAAGCGGACAGGCAGCCAGGGAAAAGGCACGGCCTTCAGTGCTGTGTTGCTAAGAGCTTTCCAGGGGGACAAGGAAGCACGATGCCACCTGGTGCCAGCATGCTGAGAAATTATGCTGATATAGGAGGGTCCTGGAAAGAGCTTCTGGGGAAATCATCAAAAACTCACACTGCAGCCCCGCCCCTCCGAGCCATTCCTTCCACCCTGAGCCTCTTGGGCTCACCTGGGAGGAAGCATGTATTCGTTCACTAGGGCCTGGGAGGCTTAAATAACAAATTAATTTTCTCAGGCTCTGGAGGCTTGAAGTCCAAGATTAAGATTTGTTTGACCCTTTAAGACCAAAGGTTTCTCCTGACGCCTCTTCTTGGCTTGCAGACGACCAGGGAGCACGTGCATGCGCCTCTCCACGTGGCCCTTTCTCTGAGCCCTCGCACCCCTGGTGTCTCTCCAAGTGTCCAAATCCCCTCTTCTTCTCAGGACACCAGTCAGATTGGATCAGGGCCCACCCCAAGGTCCTCCTTTTAATTTAATTACCTCTTTAAAGGCTCTATCTCTAAACACAGTCACATTCTGAGGTACCGGGGTTAGGGCTTCAACCTATGGATTTTGAGGGAGACACAATTTAGCCCATGACAAGGTGCCAGTGGCAGTAGAAAACGGGAGAACTGGGGCTGAGGAAAGAAGGCAATTGCTGGGTGTGGGGCCAGAAGGGGAGGATGCTGACCTGGCTGCAAACTGTATCCTCCTGCCCCCAGCGTCCAGGTGTGAACTCGGGCACCTGCCCCTGCTCTCCGCCCCAAATGGCACAACCAGAGCCCTTCTGCCTTTGGGCTCAGAGCTCCTTTCCCCGCTGTGGGCCAACCAAATAATGGGGAGGAGGCCGTCTCTCATGGGCAGACTGCCTCCTCCAGCCCTAGCTGCAGGCATTGCCTCTGTAGGCCATTGAGCCACTTCCCGTGGGGCCTCTCAGCCTCCATTCAGGGCAACAGCCCAGGGTCACCCAGCTGGAGCCCGAGGGAGCCCAGACCTCCAGGAGCTGAACCGGGCCCCCGTCCCTGCCGTGTTGCGCGTGAGGACACCAGCGTTTCAGGACCCCCGAGGCTGTCCTGGACAGGAGCAGACTCGTCCTCCACAACACCGCCCACTCCCAAGGAGGCCTGGGCCAGTCCTGCCCTGGGCCTCAGTTTCCCCATCTACTCAATGAGGGGTTGGACTCAGCAATGCACCCCGTCCATCCCGAGGTTTGCAGGTCCCATGAATCGGCAGGGCTGGCCAGGTGGGGTGGACAGTGGCAGCACGTGGACAGTGGCAGCACGGGGACAGGAGGGTGGAGGGGGCAAGGACAGAGCTATTTTGGTCAAGGAGGTCTTTGTGGAACCTGCTCAGTAAACCCCAGGGCCAGGCTGCCCACCGAGGAACCCTGGGGGGCCTGAGAGCTCATCCTCCTCTAACGGGGATCAAAGGTGATGATGGCCTGAGGCCCATGCAGTGATGGGGGCCGCCTCTGCCCTTCAGAGGCAGCGCTCCACGCCCCCATGGATGCTGAATGGCTCACTTTACAGAGAGCGGCTTTAACTCAGATGCAAGCCGTTTGTCACGGAGCAAACGAGAGAGCTGAAATATTCATCAAAAGAGTGGCACGTGGTCTGGCCGCTGTGCGGTTCTTAGTGACAGGTTTGTTTTTAATTAATAGGTTTTATTTTCTAGAGCAGTTTTAGGTTTACAGGAAAGTATAGAAGATGGTATAGAAAGTCCCCAATACCCCGTTCCCCATACACAGCTCCCCTCCTATGAACATCTCGCATTGGCTGGTACATTTGTCGCAGTTGAGGACCCACTGATACGTTATTATTAACTGAAGCCCACAGTTGACATTAGGGTTCACTCGTCGTGCTGTGTTCTGTGTTGGACAAATGCACAATGTCATGTGTCCACCACGACAGTGTCACAGAATCGCTTCCCTGCCCTGAAACTCCCCTGTACCCCAACCCATGCCTCCTTCTGATCCCGGCCAACCACTATGGTAGTGACATTTTCAGGCCTCCCTGGGTGAGTTCACACGGTAGACCAGACATGGGCAATGACTTTGAGAGGAGCCGCAGCTGGTACCCACTGGGCCTGGCAGTGGGCTGCCAGCCTCCCAGAGGTGGGGTGGGAGGACAGTAAGCAAGTGGGGACCACACCTTGAGTTTCTCAGCCAGTGTCCCCCTCTGGACCTGCCAGGCACATGCCAAGGACCTGGAAATGACTTGCCACAAAGATGCAGCCCCTTGAGAGGAACCCATAAACCCTCAGTGTCCTTCCAGTGTGCCCAGACTGTGCATGTGGCAGACACGTGCTGTGCTGGAGACAGCCGTGACCGTCACATGCTGCGCCCACAGGCCAGGGCGTGGCTCCCACGTCTTCCTAGCCGGGGCCTTGGGCAAGAGGCACCACCTCTGGGGCCAAGCTTCTTCATCTGGGGCACGAAGCTAACAACACTCCCATTCTGAGCGTGGAGGTGAGCTATTAAATAGGAGAGGAGTGAGATGACTCTGTACACGAGATAATGTGTCCGGCACTGAGTAGCAGTTCAACAAATATTTGCAATGAGTTTGACTTTTCCCACCCCCACCCCTGTCGCAACTACCAAGGATGTAGTTTAAAGGGTCAGGAAGGCATCTCATGTAGGACGTGTTGAAAGGGTCAAGAATGTGGGTAGGGGTTTTCGAGGCAGACAGTGGAAGGGCACGTCAAGGAGAGGGAATGCCATTGCAAAGGCTCAGAGGCCTGGACAAGGGGGGCTTGGAGGACAGGTGTGCTCAGGTGGGCTGAGTCCCAGGAGGTGGCAAACAGCGGCTCCAGGTGGAAGGAGGTCAGGGGTCAATGTATGAAAGAGTCAGAATTTTATCCTCTAAGCCAGGGGGAGCCATGGGGGACTTTGGAGCAGGTGACTGACACCCGCCCTTCCAGATTGTACTTAGAGTAGGAATAAGTGTGCGTTTTCTTGGGCAGCCCATAGCGCTGCATGCCTTGGTGAGCTGCGGGAAAATGGGTACAAATTACCCGCCAGGAGATGCTTCCTGGTGCCGGGACATGGGAAGACACACAGGCTCTGTGACCTCAGGGCAGAGGCCTGGGCACGGGCACGTGCTGGGGGCCCTGCTTGGCAGAGGCGTGCCGGGCCCCCCAGAGCAGCCAGCGCCCACCCTCGCCGTCTCCTCTCCCCCTGCAGGAGAACCCCTACCTGTGCAGCAACGAGTGTGACGCTTCCAACCCGGACCTGGCCCACCCGCCTCGGCTCATGTTTGACAAGGAGGAGGAGGGCCTGGCCACGTACTGGCAGAGCGTCACGTGGAGCCGCTACCCGAGCCCGCTGGAAGCCAACATCACCCTTTCGTGGAACAAGAGCGTGGAGCTGACGGACGACGTGGTGGTGACCTTCGAGTACGGTCGGCCCACCGTCATGGTCCTCGAGAAGTCCCTGGACAATGGGCGCACGTGGCAGCCCTACCAGTTCTACGCGGAGGACTGCATGGAGGCCTTCGGCATGCCCGCGCGCCGGGCCCGCGACCTGTCGTCCTCCGGCGCCCACCGCGTGCTGTGCACCGAGGAGTACTCGCGCTGGGCAGGCTCCAAGAAGGAGAAGCACGTGCGCTTTGAGGTGCGGGACCGCTTTGCCATCTTCGCCGGCCCCGACATGCGCAACATGGACAACCTGTACACGCGGATGGAGAGCGCCAAGGGCCTCAAGGAGTTCTTTACCTTCACCGACCTCCGCATGCGGCTGCTGCGCCCGGCGCTGGGCGGCACGTATGTGCAGCGGGAGAACCTGTACAAGTACTTCTATGCCATCTCCAACATCGAGGTCATCGGCAGGTAAGACCTGGGGGGCACCGGGATGTTACCTGGTACCAAGGATGGTACCTGGTTCCTGAGATGTTAGCTGGTACCTGAGATGGTACTTGGTTCCTGAGATGTTATCTGGTACCTGGGATGCTACCTGTTACCTGAGATGGTTCCTGGTACCTGGAATGTTACCTGGTTCCTGAAATGTTACCTGTTACCCGGGATGTTACTTGATTCCTGGGATGTTACCTAGTTCCTGAGATGTCACCTGGTACCTGGGATGCTACCTGTTACCTGGAATGTTATCTGGTTCCTGGAATGTTACCTGGTTCCTGGAATGTTACCTGGTACCCAGGATGTTACTTAGTACTTGGGACATTATCTTGTTCCCAGGATATTGCCTGATTCCTGGGATGTTATCTGATACCTGGAATGTTACCTGATACTCAGGATGTTACCTGGTACCTGGGATGTTACCTGGTTCCTGGGATGTTTCCTGGTACCTGGGATGTTACCTGGTTCCTGGATGTTTCCAGGTGTTATGTCAAAGGGACTTCCTGTAATGGCCAGGGCTGCACAGACAAGATTGCCTGGGTTTTTCCGTGGAGGGATGTGGATGGCGGACGATAAACGTCTTCTGTAGAGCCCAGGCTGCCTCTGGCCAGGGGCTTGGGAGGGCTGGAGAGGATGAGTGGAGCTGGGCCTCGTGGGTAGCGCTTGGGCTAAAGCTGGGTGCTCAGGAGGTGCTCTGTAACTGTCCACTGACTCAATGAAAGGGTGCTTGTGTCTGGGGGTCTCCAAGACCACCCTCAGGCTCCATGATTTGCTAGGACTCACACAACCTAGCAAAGCTATTATACTAGCCATTACAGTTTAAGGAAATGAGAAGATACAGATTAAAATCAGCAACAGAAAACGGAGCACAGGCAGCCTCTAGGAGACACCAGTGCGAGCGCCCCGTCGTCCTCTCCTGGTGCAGTCGTGCAGACAGCACTTGGTTCTCCCAGCAACGATGTGTGACAACACGGGTGGAGCAGCGCCAGCCAAGGAAGCTTGCCCAAGCCTGGTATCCAGGGTTTTTGCTGGGAATTGATCATGTAGGCACGGCTGACTGCCCCTGCGGTTGACCTTGGTCTCTAGTCCCTTGACCCAGAGGTCAAGCTGATACGACATGGCCCAAGGCCCCAAGTAAACAAAGACACTTTTATCAGGGAGAGGGAACCATTCAAGGGCCAAACTTTTCTTTAAAAGTACAGAGTGCGGGCAACCCAGACTTGCCGAGTTCATCCTTTACTGGCAGCTTTGGAGAGAATGTTTCAAGGACACGTTGAGGGGAGGCACAAGACCTCCGTAGGAGGTGAAAGCAGCCTTTGAGTCCCAGGAACTGTTTAGATTGTGGATGATTAAGTGGTTTCAGATAATGTGCTCATCTGTCCGGGGAAGGACTTTATCCGGGAGCCAACCTGGTCTGCACTCAGAAGAGAGGTTTGGAGGTTCCATCTCTGGGAACCTCGGAGCAGCAGCGTGTAAAGCAAATTTTCGGGCCCCATGTCAAACCTGCTAAATCATGAACTCCAGGAGTGGGCCCAGCAATCTGGGTTTTCACAAGCCCCCCAGGGGTTCTGGTGCACACTCAAGTCCGAGAACCTCTGGTGTGTATATGGACCCTCGAGCCAGATGGCCTGGACTGAATCCCCAGCTCTGCCAATTACTAATTGTGAGACTCTGAACAAGGACCACTCTGTGCCTCAGTTTCCCCATCCATAGAATGGGGATAACCATCATGCTTCTCTCACTGGCTTGTAATGAGAGTTAAATGAGTTAAAGTTGATGGGACTTTCAGAACCATTACGTGCCTGACACATAATATTTGCTAAAAAAAAAATTTATTTTGTTTGTTGAATAACATCAACAGTGATCAAAATAAAGGCGTCAGAGAGCTGGGGCAGGAGGAAGAAGGCCCCAGTTGAGCCCCAAGGTGCTGGGGCAATCAGGGCAGGGGCACGGCTCAGGCCAGCGCGGCAGGGCTGCCCCAGAACCCAGCTGGGACAATATACCCGGGCATCGTTCCACGGCAGGCTCCGAAGTCTGCCCGAGTGTGTAATCACTGATAAGTGGATTTGCTGCGTGGTGTGTATAGTATAATCCCATTTTTGTAAAGCATACAGTATGCCTGGGTGCATCATTTCTGTGTCCTGCATGGACAATGACGAGCTGTCCGTCAGGCACAGGGAGGCCTCGCAGATCCGGGGAAAGGCTGGAAGCTTGTGTGCCAAGCGACTGCAATGGCTCCACCTGCCGAGTGGGGCTGGGAAGGGGCTGCGTGGGGCTTTTGTTTCAGCTTGTGTTTGCACTTTATTGTACTTTGACTGTGTGTGGATTCCAGGTGGGCCAAGGAAAGGCAAGCGCGGTTCATGAGGTAGGGTCAGGGTCAAGACCGGCAGGTGGGAGTGAGGCAGGTGCACAAGCAGAGGCCTGTGGTTTTG
The DNA here is from genome assembly GCF_001890085.2 of Hipposideros armiger. Classification (NCBI taxonomy): domain Eukaryota; kingdom Metazoa; phylum Chordata; class Mammalia; order Chiroptera; family Hipposideridae; genus Hipposideros; species Hipposideros armiger. The sequence continues at coordinate 5,617,073 of NW_017731353.1, forward strand.
ATGCCATGATTTCTAAACGCCCACACACACACATACACACACCCCTCCCCACTCAGAACTGGATATTCTAAATCAGGAATGTTCTGGAAACCTGATATATGGCCACTGCTGTGGACACTGGGGGTCAGGGATCAGGCTCCTGTGCCTGTTTCTCAGATTTGTGTCCAGGCTTTGGGTCTCTGGTCATTTTGGTGGCCTCCGCCTGCCCTCGGGATGCAGTGGTCTGATTGGTTTAAGACCCTCCCTCTGCCCACAGTCCTGCCAGGCTTAGTAGCTTGGAGGTGGGAACCAGATCGCCACATCTTCCGGAGGCTGTGGCCCCTTTTCTGACCTGCCTTGGGCTTCTACAGGGGTACCCTCCTCTTCAGGAGTCTGGTCAAGCGCCCACCTGTCACTTTACAAGGTGGCTCAGGCAGTGTGCTGATATCGGGGCAGGCTGCAGGGTCCTGGCTGGAGGGGAACAGTAAGGGCCTATGGTGCCCCCTTAGACCTCAGGGGGTGAAGGTCGTCTCTCTCACTGGAGGGGCTCTGAGATGCAGAAGTGGGCCTGACTGTACCTAGGAGAGGCCAGAGGGCCAGAGGGGCAAGAAAGGGCTTCAGTCCTTCAGCCTCATCCAAATTAAGAGCATCCGGCTGGTGCTGGGTGAGCTGGGGGCCTGGTGAGCTGGGGCCAGGTGAGCTGGGGGCCAGCTCTGCCCCTCTGCGCCCCTTTCTGTGCCTCGGTTTGTAACATGAAGACCAGGGCTGCCTGGAGCCCGCATCTCCCTGGCAAGGTGGCAGGGTGGTCTCTGCCCGGCGGCTCCCAGCTCCCCTTGGCACCCAGCCTCTGCGGGCGGCGAACATTAGCCATAATGGTGACGAAAGTACAGTAATCAATTCACAGATAGAGTAAGTACTCTTCAGGTGGCTGGTTGGCAGGAAAGCGGCAGCTCGGCTTATCGATTAATTAGGTCTGGTTAGGTGGTTCTGCAAAGGGCTGTGACTTCCTCTGCTTTTCCTTTTTACATTCCTGGTGGGAAAGGTCAGCTGGGCCAGGGAGCCAGAGGGGCCCAGAGAGACAGGATGGGGTGGCAAAGGCGGACGTGGGGCCCCCCTGGATGATGCCCTTGATATTCCTGAGCAGGTACCAGTGGGTGCTCAGGTTCTGGGATCCTTCAGAATTTCATGACCCAGAGTTACCGGTGCCTCCCCTGTGACCTGCTAACAACAGCAGCTGATATTTATTGAGCATCTGCTACAGGCTCATTTCCTGTTGAGCACTGCGCTAAGGGCTTCATGTACACTTTCTTATTTAATCAGTAACCATTCGATTCCCCCATAGATACTGAATCCCCAAGACTTTAGAAGCTGAGGCTATGGCATTGAGCACGCCAGACCTGATCCCCGCCCCGTAGAGCTTTCTGCACGGGGACAGTGCTGCCCTCCACCTCGTGTTTCCAGATGGGGAAGGGGACTGTTAGGAGGTCACGCAGCTAAGCTGTGCACCAGATCACAAGACCCAACCCAAGCCTGTCCAAGCTCAAGTCCATCTCTATATGGTATGATGTCACCAGCTTCCCTTTCGAGTCCAAAGGTCTTTGATACTGTGGATGTTCCCAGCCCTGTCACTAATGTCAGCTATTTCCAACTTCAAGGGGACCCAGCTGGGAGGGGGAGGCAGGAGACAGAGGCACCTGGCTCTGGGGGCGGCGAGAGTGGGGGGGCAGCTGGAGAAGCCCAGAGACCTGGGGAACAAGGAACTAGTACAACTCCGGGGTGAGAGGAGGGGGCAGACCAAGTTGCACCCCACAGGGTGGGGGTGGAGGAGCGAAACAGCCTCCAACACCTTGAGGCCACTGCCCCCATCTGCCTTAACCTGAGCCTCAGTTTTCTATCTGCAAAATGGAGATATGGTAATGACCTCACCAGCGTGTGGTGAGAATTCAGTGAAATGACTCATGGGAAGAGCTTATTCCTATCCCTCTGGCTAGGTGGCAGGACAGGGAAGGGAGAGAGGTGTGGGGCCAGGGCTGCCTGGGCAGGAGGCCATGACCACACCGACCCCTACACACTGCAGCTGAAAAGAAGTGGGGAAGTGTGCTTTGGGGGTTTAGTGGAGGTTACAGGCCTGTGTGTGAAGGGGCCTGGAAGACAACATAACCTAGGCCAGTAGAGGCGATAGGGAAGGTGTGGTCTGTGGAGAAGTGGGGAGAGCGGGCCCCTCACAGGACAAGAGACCAAATGTTGCCAGAGCTTCTGATGTTACAAGAGAAGGCACGCAGCAGCTATATATATGAAATTTCTTGATTTTAAAATACTGATACGTACTTCAACATTCTTTGAAAACCTTGTGCAGGTAAAATGAAACGCACCTGCAGCCCCGGGCAGCTCACACGCTGCCAGTGTGCCCTCTGCTCTGAGATTTCCGTTTCTCCTCACAGCTGTGACAGTACAGCTGCCACACTAAGAGCATTCGCAGGCAGGGGGGCACCCTGGGATCTGGGGCCTGGGCAGACTGGCAAAACAGCCTTGTCAGTCCTGCCAATCCCAGGTCTGGGGCAGAGAGAAGGGGGTTGGTCATCCTACCCTCACCCCCAGGCCCTGCCTAGGAGCAAAGTCTTCTACCCAGAAAACTCTTGGCGGGTCCAGGGAACCAGTCCAGCGGGGCCTTTACAAGCCAGGGACAGGAGAGAAAGAGTGAACTCCCCGTTTCTGGAGGTATGCAAGCCGGGCAGGGCGGTGCTTGTGGGAGGTGATGGAGAGAGGCCCTGTGCATCAGACGCAGGCCCTGTGCACCTGTCCTGTACAACAATAATAAATGTTGATTGAGCGAACAGGAACTATAGATACCGTTTAAAATCTGGTGGGTATTGGGTGCCAGGCGTTGCATCCTTGCTGCCTTTTTACCAAGGAAGAAGCTGGAGCCCTTGGAGAAAGAGGAGACCTACTCGGTCCCAGAGGCCCATGGGCCTGGACGGGTGTATCTGACCCTGGGCTGGCAGAGCCTGACACTTCCCCAGGTTCTGCTGGGGGCCAGCTCCTGACCTCCGACACTGGCTTTCCCTTCCCTTGACCCTGCCCCCTTCCTTGCCTTCCTGTCTTTTCCCCTAAATGTCCTGCTCCTATCGATCACTGGGTAACTGGAGATGGACGGAACTGAGGACAAGAAGAAACCACAGGAGGGAAGGGGACCTGGGCTTTGTGCACGTGTGTGGAGGCCAGGGGTGGAGAGAGGAGGGGGCATCCGAGAGAGGAGACGCTTTCTCACTTACTGTGTGTGTGTGCCCAGCCCTCCTTCCGTCTCCTCCTCAGCCGTTCTACAGGGAAGACGGGTGAGAAGGGAGCGTGTGATGTTCTTCCGCCTGTGCGGATTCCTCTGGGATCCCCTCTCGAGGTTGGAGACGGCAGGGCTTCCTCCTTTGGTAATATTAACCGTCATTTACTCAGCAATTCTTATGGGCCAAGTGTCAGTCTAAGTCCTCTTTGTGGGTTTCCTCATTGAGTCCTGCCCTGTGACGGTCATTGTCCCCAGTACACAGATGAGGAAACTGAGGCTTGGAGGTTAAGAAAAGGGTGGATGTATCCATTAGGATGGCTAGTGTCAGAAGAACAGAAAATTGCAAGTGTTGGCGAGGATGTGGAGAAACTGGAACCGTGGTGCCCTGTAGCGGGACTGTGAAGTGGTGCCGCCACTGTGGGAAGGAGTTTGTCAGCTCCTCAGAAACAAAGTACAGCATTACCACATGATCCAGCAATTCCTGTCCTGGGTATGCACCCCAAAGAACTGAAAGCAGGGACTTGAAGGTATTTCAACACCCATGTTCACAGCAGTATCGTTCACAGTAGCCAAAGGTGGAAGCAACCCAAGGGTCCATCAGTGGATGTTGATTGAACCAAACGTGGTCCATCCACACCATGGAATAGTATTTGGCCCTAAAAAGGAAGGAAATCCCGACACTTCTACAACATGGATGGACCTTGAAGACATTATGCTGAGTGAAATAAGGCAGTCACAAAAGGACACGTACTCTGTGATTCCACCAGTATGAGATACCTAAGTAATCACATTCATTCCTTGGCTATAGAGCAGCGGTTCTCAACCTTTCCCAGGGGTCGCCTTAGACCATCGGAAAACACATATTTTCGATGGTCTTAGGAACCGAGACACCACTTCTCTATCCGTCTCTAGGCCCACATGCAGATACGCCCACATACGAGTACCCGGCGACCCCTGTGAAAGGGTCGTTCGACCCCCAAAGGGGTCGCGACCCACAGGTTGAGAACCAGCTGCTTTAGAGGCAGAAAGTAGGATAAAGGTTACTGGGGCCTGGGGGAGGGGAGAGTAGAAAGTTGTTATTTAGTGGGTTTGGAGGCTTCCGTTTGGGATCATGTAAAAATTCTGGAAATGGATAACTATGGTGGATGTACAATAATGTGACTATACTTAATGTCACTGAACTACGCACTTAAAATGGTAAAATAGTAAGTTTTATACTATGTGTATTTTATTACAATTTTTAAAAAAAGAAAGAAGAAATTGATGGGTGGATGGCTTCCATATCAGACTGTCTAGGTGTAAATCCTGGCTCAGGTGTGACTCTGGGCAAGTCACTTAACCTGTCTGTGGCTCCTTTCTTAGCTCCAATAAAATGGAGACGATAACCATGGGTTTCAATGAGATAACCCACAGAGAGTGTTTAGAGCTGTGGCTGGGCCTCTGTAAGCACACAGCAAGGACTGGTGTCACCATTAAGTCAATTAAAACACCAGGATCGCAGGGTCCATCCTGGAGGCCCTTCTACCAGCCCGTGGGCTTTTAGGATCCTGGGCTCCCTGAGATCTGTGCTAAGTGATGTGTGTGGTGCGTGTAGTCAGCCAGGGGTGGGGGTGGGGGCGGGGAGACAGGGGCCAGTTTTCATCCCATTCCCAAAGGGGGTCCATGATCTCAAAACATTTAGGGAGTCAGTTTTGTGATCTGCTTTTTTGTTTTTTCAACCCAACATGCATGAGCCAAGCTTGTTGGGGATGGGGTTTTCATTAGGTGCAGCTCACGCCCCCTTAACTGTCAAGCTTGCTGAGCCATTGCTTCCACCAAAGAGCAGACGTGCTCAATGACAAATAGTGCTGTCGTCGGCTGAGAAATGGAGGTCGGGGGAGCAGAGCTGTGCTGAGAATGTGTGTGGGGGCGTGCCCCATCCATGTTCCTCTGGGTGCCTCACTCAGGAGGTGTTGCCCATCCTTCAAGGGAGGGGGCAGGAGGCAGGGCCTGGGTTTGGCCAGGGTCACAGAAAATGTGGGGAGCCCTGCTGGTGAGTTGGGGATAGTGTCACTAATAGTAATGCCTTCCCCACGGTGCAGGGGAGAATCTGTGCCCCCCTTTCTCTTGCTGAGTGAGAAGGATTTCCCTCTGAGACTTTTCTCACTATTGCATGAATTCATTCAACTAGTATTTTTTTTTTATAGCTGAGCCATCCTGCCACCTGTTGGCAGCTCAGTGGCAGCTCAGCTCGGGCCAGGAATTGAACCGACAACCCTATTGCCCAGAGCTCGCACTCTTGAGCGAGCTCTTAACCAACTGAGCCACTCGGTCGGCCCCAACAAGTTTTTCTTGTTTTTTTTTTTAAAGATTTTTATTGGAGGGTTGAGGGGAGGGGAACAGCGTTGGGAAATCAGGGAAGGGGAACAGGCAGGTAGACAAATTGCTGTTTTGTTCTTCAGTCTAGTTGTGGAGGACGTCGTTTCACTGGTCCATTTTGGTATGATCATTGTGCTTTTCCCAGGTGAGACAATCAGTCGCCGGTCTTTGGTCGGCTGCTCCCAGTGGCTCCCGGTAGCTCACACCGGCTACCAGCCACTCATGCTGGCTGCTGGCCACTCACATAGCTCACGACAGCCCACTGCAGCCCTGCTGCAGTCTACACTGTCTCCGGCAACTCACAGCAGCCCAGCTCCAGGTCAAGCTGTTGTTCATCATCTTAGCTATAGAGGGCGAGCGTCACTGGCCCTCAATGTGGGATCTGAACCGCGGCCCTGCTGCTCAGAGCTGGTGCTCCCAAGCGAGCTCTTAACCAGCTGAGCCACTCGGCTGGCCCCCCAACAAGTATTTTTAATAGGCACTTGTATTTGTTTCTTAGGGCTGCCACAGCAAAGTCCCATTAACTAGGTGGGCTTGAAACAGCCCAAGATGATTTTCTTACAGCTCTGGAGGCTTGGAGCCTGACCTCACGTCACGATGTGGCCAGGGCCGTGCTCGCTCCAAAGCCTGGAGCTAGTCTCCACTCCATGCCTCTGTCCCAGCTCCTGGGGGTGGCCAGTGGTCCCTGGCATTCCGTGGCTGTAGACCATCAGCCACCCCTGCTTCTATCTTCTCATGGCGGCCTTCTCCCTGTTCCTCTGTCTCTGTATGGTCTCCTCTTGGAAAGACAGCGGTCATTGGATTAGGGCCTGCCCTACGCCAGTAGGACCTCATCTTTACTTATATCTTAATCACATCTGCAAAGGCTTCCTTCCATGTAAGGTCAACATCACAGGACCGGGAGTTAGAACTTCAATATATCTTTTTGGGGGACACAATTCAACCCCTGATAGGCACCGACTACGTGCCTGACACAGCCAGATCCTACAGATCCAAAAGCCTCCTGGGGAGATAGGAATAAACAAATAGCTAAAGGTACCGGGAAGGAAACCCACCGAGGGGAGCTGGAGCGGGGCTGGGAGAACCAGCAGACACTGAGACCGAAGTGGTCCCGTAAGGCCCTCGGAGGACGCAGCTTTGAAGGTGAGACCTGAAGGGTGAGTGGGAGCAGGCGGGGTGCATTCTGGGTAGGAAACAGCAGGTATAAAGGCCCTGCAATTAGCATGCCCAGGGCCCTCTAAGAACCTGATGTGACTGGCGTAGGTGTGGTGTGCAGACATAGCAGAGCGGACAGGGCCAGGCCACACCAGCCCTGTGGCCATGGCAGGATTTTAGGCCGGGAAGTGATATGGTCTGATTTCTGATGCTTGGAAATTTGAGTTGGGAGGGGGACCTGGAGGGCAGCTGGGAGACCGGGCAGGGCCTTAGCGGGTTCTGGCGGTGGGCCACCTGGGATGGCCTTGGGCTGGTGGGGGCCAGAAGCAAGTGGCATCCAGGGGACTCCAGGATTCTGGCTTGAGACACTGGCTGGATGGAGATTTTACCTGGTCATATGGGGACAACTGGGGGGAAGAAGTTTCTGGAGGACATATCTTTTTTACATTTAAAAATTTTATATATTATCGTACAGTAAAATTGACCTTCCGGGGTATAGCTCTATGAATTTTAACAAAGTAGACTCATGTGACCATCGTCACACAGACACAGAGCAGTTCCATCTCTGGTAAAGCTCCCTCCTTGACCCTGCCCCCAGGCGACCACCTCCCTGCTCTCTGTCACTACAGCTTTGTCTTTTTGAAAATGACCTATGAATGGAGTTGTAGCACAGATAAGTGTGAAGACTGGCTTCTTTCACTCACAGAGCGCCTCTGAGGTTCGTCGTTTTGTTGCCCGTCCAGGCGGTACTTTTCATTGCTGAGCGGTGACCCATGTGTGGCTGGCTGTGCCCTGGGTCATCTGTCCATTCACCGGAGGGAATTTCAGGTGCTTCCAGTTTGGGACACTTATGAATAGAGCTGCTGTGAACATTCGTGTTGAGGTTTTGGGGTAAAATAAGCTTTCTTTTCTCTTGAGTAAATATACGGGTGTAGGTGGAGGGGCCACGTGATAAGTGTGTTTAACTTCATGAGAAACCGCGGAGCCGTTTTCTAGAGCAGCGGTCCGCTGGAGGAAGATGGAGTTGTATTTTGGACCTGTTGTTGTGAGGTGCCCTTGAGGCATCGGGGCATTTGGACATCCAAGTCCAAAGTGCAGGAGAGACTGGGTACCAGGGAGTCCTGGGCTTGGAGATGGCCCTTAATGTCATGGTAGCATGGGAGACGCTCTGAGAAAGAGAGGGGAGATGGAGGGAACACTGAGCCAGGATGGAGCCTGGAGAAGTGGGATAGTGATGACAGGACACAGAGAAGGAGCAGCCAGTGAGGGGAGTAAAGCCAGAAAGACGGTGCCCAAAACCAAGTCGGAGGAGTGTCTAGGGGGAGCAGGCACCTGTGTCCAGGGAGAGCGGGCACCTGTGTCCAGGGAGAGCGGGCACCTGTGTCCGATGCCACTGGGGGGGGGTCCAGATGGAGGAGGGTGAGACAGGCCCATAGACTTAGCTACATGGAGTCCAAAGGTGACCTTCTCAAGAGCAAATCTGGGAGAGTCAGGGACGAAGGCCATCTTGGGGTGGGTTTTAGAGTGAATGCAAAAAATTTGTAAAGAATAAAGGGTGAAAAAGAGGGGGTGTAGATAAGGCTTTTAAGAAATCTGGCTCTAAGAGGGAGCAGGGACCCCAGACATGAGATGGTGGGGACTGTGGAGGGAGAAGAAGGTTCTTCCTGAAAAGGGGGAGGCACCACAGCACACGGGCGTTCTGACCGGAATAATCCAGGAGGACTGAGACACGGAGAGCAGAGAGCACTGCCGGCGGGAGCCATCCGGGTGGGTGGAGAGCGTGAGGGTGGACGGAGGGCAGCCTCCCGGACGAGTAAGGAGAAGAGGGCAGATTTACTATTTGGGTCAGAAACCCGGCTCCTCGCACTCCTCAGGGCCCCATGTCAGTCCTGGCTCCAACAGGTCTCTGTAATGAGTCGGTAGCCCCAAGTCTTGGTGTCAAAGGGAAGCCTGCGTTTGAATTCTGATTCTTTCATTTGCTAGCTTATGGCCCAGAGCAAGTCTCTTCCGGTCCCCCAGCCTCAGTGTCCCCACCTGTATAACGGGGTCCTATTGTGAGGACTGCCTGAGAGCTCGCAGGTCAGCTCAAGGCCCCACACGCGGTAGGTGCTCAGGGAGTGGCAGCTCTTGTTACTTGTGAGGAGTTGGTATTGAGCCACCTGAACACACACCCATTTCCGGGGGTGTGACTCTGCTCAGGGGACCGCAGGCTTCCCCTGCCCCTCCCTCGGCAGCCCCCCTGAGTCCTCACAGACCCCTCCCTGATGTTGGGTCCGTCCGACTTGCCTTCGGGCTCTCCCTTCTGCCTGGAACAACCCGGCCCTCCTGTTCCCCAGGGCATGGCTCAGACGGCCCCTCTCTGGGGTCCCCGAAGGCTGGACACCTGGGCAGCCATCCCTCTGTGCCCTTCTCTGTCCCCTTCAAGGGGGGCAGCACTCCCATTGCATTGTCATGGCTACGGTAGCCACACACGTACATCTCTGACCCGAGGCCCCCCGCCCCCCGCCGACCTCCAGGTTCTGAGCGGACAGGGTCTGTCTGGGTCTGACTCGTTCGCCCTGTAAAACCAGCACCGGGAACCGGGTGGGCAGCCCGTATATTTGTTGAATTCATTCACTCATTCATTCATGAACAAATAAACTTACATGAATGAATGAGTCTTATTGCCAGTGACTCTTTCCAGAGAAGAAAGCGGCTAAATTAGAATATAGGAGCTGGGAGGCAGGGAGGAAAAGTCAGCCATGCTTACTAACGCCCACACCCACTGCTGCCCACGCTTCCACCATCACACCCAGCAGCTCCTCACGTTTTCCCCGGCCCATCACCTGGGCCCATCACCTGGG
>NW_017731353.1:5626799-5630796 GCF_001890085.2 Hipposideros armiger
ACAGAAGTACCCCCTTCATAAGGCTTCATAAGTCGATGCCTTCATTCAGGGAAAGCTCGGCACCCCCACCTCCCCACCCCCCTCCTACCTCAGGCTCACTCCTATTCACTGGAAGCTGCCTCTGGCTTTGTAATGGGTAATAGGATTTATCAATAGACTGGAGCAGGTGAGGTATGTTAAAGCACTTACTATAAAAGGACTTCGCACAGCAGCCCAAATCTGATTTGGCCAATGAACTCAATTGCTGGCCTGATTACGTTCCGGGAGGTGCCCCAGCCAGCATTTATCCATATTACCCTGGAAACGCCAGGTCGCTCCAGGTGCCCGAGGCCTCCCAGACCCTGCTCCCGGCAGCTCTGCTCTCTGAGCCCCTGTCTCGGGGTCTCAGGCCTTGCTGGGTCAAGTTCTGCGGCATCCACGCGAAATGCCCGTCTCTTCCCCTAATACCCAGCCCTGCCCCATGCCACTAATTAGCTGGAAGTCCATTTTTATTACTAGGTTCCCCTTGCCGGGATCCCCAGCTGTGTTCTTTTGGCCCTTTGTCACTTGATCTCTGGGCTTTTCTCCTGACCATTGCTTGGTTCTCTAACTGCTGCCGGCATCTCCACACGGTGCCCCAGCCAAGGACACAGCCTCTCTCGTAACCCCCCAGAGAAGGCCTCGGACCTCCAGGCCATGGTGTTCTGTCATAACCTGCCTCAGGCCTAGGACGGTGGATGGGAATTATCCCGGAGGGTGGCCACGAGCCAGCACTGACCTTGAGATCCAGCCAATGGCCACGGTCACCAGCAGGTGGGAGTAGAAGCCCCTGAGGCACCTCTCCCTGAAGCCCCCAGCCCCTCCGTGGCCACGTCCTTCCTCCTTGGAGCCCAGGCCCCCAACCCCAGGTGCACAAGCCCCTCCAGGAAGGAGGTGCCCTTAGTGACGTCATCCCTGTCCCCCATCCTGCAGAGTGTGTTTATCCTCATGTGTGAACGTGTCCAGGCCAGCGTAGGTTTGGGGTTTGCTGCCCCATAACCCAAAAGCCCATTAAAATGCTTTTCCCAAAACAAAAGAACAGTCTTTACCCAAAGATAAATGCTCTATCTGGCAAGAGAAATGGGAAGACACTGCTGGCTGCTTTAAAATAGTCTGTTTCTAACAACTCTAGCCTCCAAGGTGTCAGAAATATGCATTCTGCTCCCAGGGTGCCCGTGCGTAATACTGTACAGACAAGTGGTGGAGGAAGTGGGGGGGACACCAGGCAGAGGTGACCAGTTACCAAGAGCCCCCAGGGTCCTGGGCTCTCCCCTGCGCCCAGCTGTGCACCCCATGTCTGAAGGGTGCTGTCAATGCCCTGAAATCCTGGTGGGGAGCCAGCCTGGCCCCCTCCCCCCTGCCCAGCTCCCGCACCATCTCCCGCACCATCTCCCCGTTCACCACTTCCTCGCTTCCCTGGTTTCCCCCCAAGGAGCGAATGACATCACTCTTTCCGGCTGCCAGGAGTTGACCTACATTCCTCCCGCCCTCCTGTCTGGGAGGCGCTCCAAACACCCTCTCCTCTCACCCTGAGGAGGGAAGGGCCCGGCTCACGATTTTCACGGAGCTCTGGTGCCAGGCCCATGTCCAGATGGTGCTCCCACTGGCGGCTCCGGGGCACTGCCTGCCCCTCCCTGCAGGGCAGGGCACGCTCTGGCCTGGCACTGCCTGGTGCCCCTGCTGTCCTGACGATCACTTCGTGTGTCTCTCAGGCACCCCATCAGGCCCGGCAGGTGCACGGGATGGGGTGATGTCAGTGTGGCCAGTCGCCCCCAACGGGGGCAGAGCGAGTTTCCCAAGAACTTGGAGTGCCTGGGATGGCCTTCCCTTGGAGGTGAGGCCTGGTGCTGCCTCCTGGGGCTCACTAGGAACCCATCAGTTTGAGAAAAAGGAACAACTGATGGGAGCGGGTGGCTGTGGCCATCTGTTAGGTAGGCAGGCAGCCGGCCAGCTTCCAGTGGGGAGTGGGTGCACCCTATGCCAAGCCTCCCGAGAGGTCAGGGGTCGGGCCAGAGGGCATTGACCCGACAACGTGGTTGAGCAGAAGTGGCAGGTGGGGCTGCCAGATCAGATGCAGGATGCATTTAAATTTATATTTCAGATAAAGAACACATGAATTTTTTTAGTATAAGTATGTCCCAAATAGTTCATGGAATGTACTTATACTAAAAACATTATTCACTGTTTACCTGAAATTCAAACTTAATCAGGCATCCTATATTTTTATTTGCTAAATCTGGCAACCATAGAGGCTCTTCAGGGAAGTGCTCTTAAGATACCGGTGAGTGTGTCCTCCTTGTGGGGGTCATGTCTGCTCTGGATGGTGCTGGCTGCTGAGAGAGGGGACAAGGGGACATGTCCCTTGGGGCTGGGTACCTGGGCACTGCCAGGTAAGGCCAGTCTTTTTCCTAGGAACCCACCCACTCCCACCTCTGTCACTTGTTGGCCATTAACAATTGTGACAGTGATAAAAGCTGGCATTTATGGAGGGCTCGCTATGCGCCAGGCTTTGTGCAAGACACTCCGCAGGTAACAGCTCATCTCAGCCTCCCAACAGCCCTGTCTCGTGGGAATGGCCACCTTCCCTGTTTTATAGACCAAGAGACAAAGACCCTGAGGCTGGTCACGGCCACCACATGCCGCTCCAGCCCCCCTTGACCCTGACTGGCCTTTAACAGAGCAGCCGCTCTGTGCCAGATGCTGTGCAAAAAGCTTCTGTGCATCATCTCAAATACTGAGAGCTCACTGTGCGCCAGGCAGTACGGTACGCACTTACAAACAAGTAAATAACTAACATGAAAAGCTGATGTAACTCAACCCTTCCAATTTGCAAACGAAAGGTGTGAGACCCAGAGAAGTGACTTGCTCAAGGTCACCCAGCAAATCAGTAGCCGGACCTGGGCAAGAGTCTGGCGGCTGACTCAGCATCTATCCCCCTCCCTTTCCCTCTCTGGTCTCTTCCTTTCTCTCCCCCTTTCCCTCTCTCTCTCTTTCTCCCCGCCTGTGGAGCTACTACTGTTGCCGTCCAAAGAGTTAAATGGAGGGGGTGGTGAGCCGGTAGGCAGCAGGCCTGGTGGGCTGGCCGGCCTCTCACTCTCCCTCTGTTCATTATTAAATAATGCTTCCTGATGGATGAGCCGAAAAGTGCTGTGTCGCGGGGTCAGGCGGCTCAGGTGATGGTTTTCTGGTGAGATTGATGGTTCTCGAAGGTCAAATTCAGAAAGCAATTCCTTGGGAAAATTGATCCCATGGATGCAGCGGAAAGATTTGGGCTGGAGGTGGAGCCGGGAGTCTGGACCAGCCCCCCAGGTCTGGAGTGGACAGAAGCTGGTGTTGGGAGGAAGGTGGGAAAGGGGTCCTCTTTCTTCTGTGGCTGCATTTCCTTGACCACGGCTGGGCCTCAGAATTGGTAGGCAGGGCTGTAGGCAGTGAGCATGGGGAGGGTCTGCCTCAGTGTCCCCTCCCCCAGCCGTCATTATCCAAGTGGAATCAACGTAAGGGGAGTGCCGAGAGACACAGGGTAGTCGAATGACCATGGGGTCCAACTCTAGCGCCCGACATCCCTGGGTCAAATCCTGCCTCTTCCACCCAGAGCCCAGGTGTGAGTCATTGGCATTTAACCTACCAGAATCTTGCATCCTCACCTGTAAAATGGGGAGAGAGGTGCCTTCTGGGTTTTCACAGGGATCCCGTTAATTATGCACGGTGCACAGCACCTGTTCACATATGGGTGCCCAGTAAATTATTTTATATGCTTGCTCATTTATATTATTTATTCCATCTCCCAAGGGCCTCCTAGAAATATGGACAAGAAATCACAGGCTAGCAGCCTGAGGGAGGGCGGGGAAGACGCGGGGAACTGTGGGCTTCTGAGAGTCAGCCCTGGAGACCTCTCAGGCCTCTGCCCAGCTGCCTGCTTGAGGCCCTTCCTAAGGTGGGGCTCAGCAGCTGTGTGGCCTCGGGCCACTGAACATCTCTG
>NW_017731353.1:5631901-5633103 GCF_001890085.2 Hipposideros armiger
CACACACACACACACACACACTGGCAGCATCACTCAAAGCTTCCTGCAAAAGTCAGGAAGACAGAGAAGCACCCCCACTGAGTGGGTTTTGTTTCTCTGCCAGCCTGGCTGGGCTTCCCCACAGCTGCGTGCCCTCCCGCCAGGCAAGGTCTCCTTGGTAGAGGAGGCACCCTGCTGAGCGGACGGCAGGACACAGCCAGGGAGGGTGGAGGCCCTGAGGCTGGTGGGCGGGGCAGCCAGGGTTAAGGCGGGACACCTGGGTTAGGGTCAGGGACAGCCAGCTGCATGACCTTGGGCAGGCATCACCTCGGCTGTATCACAGGGCCTGTCCAGCTCAGACGTCCTGCGACTCCCTACTGCCATCATTACAATGTGCTTCTCAGATTCAGCTGGTCTTTTGCACATTTTTAACAAGCCAAGGTCAATGTTATCACCCAAAGTTGAGATGGCAATCTTTTCTTTATGTAGCTGATATCTAAAAATATCCTGTCCTCAGGCCAGAGCCATGGAGTACATTCCTGGTTCCACACAGCTGGGTGTTCCTCTCTAGCTAGCACAGTGGGATATTAAATGGGAACTGAGAAGAAGAATAAGAAAAAAAATTAAAACCTTTCAAGGTCAAATACATTTTGCAAACAAACAAAAGTTAAAGTCAGAGAGGTTGCTTTCCTGCAGGACTTGTCAGAACCTTTACTATGCTAATAGGCACTGTGACACTGGGTGTAGGGGGGCGAGGGAGACGGGTGTGAGGACATTAGGAGAGCATCATATATGTGGACCAATATAAGCAGGACCTTTCTTTGCCAAAGACCATCTCTGGGGTCCCCATGAAGAAGAAGTCCCCGATGCCAACGGGCACCTGTCCATGCCCCCCCTGTGCCTTTCCCAGAGCAGAGCACATAGTAGGCCCACACTCTATATGTGGTCGTGGATTGGAACTCCAGAGAAACAGTGAACTGGCTTTCTCAAGTGCCACTAATTTCAATTCCATGTCGCAGTAAAACCTTGACAGGGTCAGCATCCAGACTGTAAGGAGAAGGTGGAGTTAAAATAACAGCGACCTCAGCTCAGAGGAGCTAACGGAGCACAGGGCCTTAGCCCTGCGTCAGAATTCTGATCCAGAGAATGCAGGAGACATCCCTGTGCTGGGGACTTGAGAGCAGGTGGTGTGTCCCTGGAGCAGTGGTTTCCCAAGCAGCCCC
>NW_017731353.1:5633618-5635015 GCF_001890085.2 Hipposideros armiger
GGTAAGCATACACTCGTATTAACATTCCCCAGGGCTGGAAGGAGGCTTCGACAATGTAGTACTCACCAGCTTTATAATATTCCATAGCACAGGTGTACCCTGGTTTCCATCACCATTCTGCAGGGTAATCTGAGGGCAGAGAGAAACTTCAAGAACAGCAGCCCTGGCAGTTCGGAAGCCAGCAGGCAGTGGGTAACTCCCGGAAAGGGGCAGCCGGCCTCCCTGCTGGGACCCTTGTCCTGGGAGCCCAGCCCCACAGCCCCGCCCGGTGCCTCAGTCAGATGGAGACAGAGGGCACGAGAGAAGCAGCCAGAGCCACGGTGAAGGGTCCACAGGCCTGATTAACCAATGAGGAGGGAGACGCAAGGACTTCAGTGGTCATTGTGTGGCTGAGCCGAGGCTAAGGGAGAGGAGGATTTGAGGACTGGGAAGGAGGAGGGAGGAAAGCAAACCTCAGCCCAGTGGAAGGTGGGGGATACAGAGAAGGGGGGAAATTATGAGCTAAAAGAGAAATGCCGGGTACGGTGAAGGGGAATGCCACACACGCCAGGTGTCACTGGTGGCCGCTGGCGACTCCACCCTACGCCAGGTCCTCTGTGTTGGCCAGGGCACAGCTTTCTCGCTGATCTCCCTACCCTGGCTCTGTCCCCCAGGTGAACCATTCTCCTTGGGGCGGCCGCAGTGATGTGAGATATGAGCCAGAGCAGGGCCACCCAACCGCCAGCCTGTCACAGTCTGCCCTCCTTTGAGCCTCTGGGCTTATCTCACCTCACAGGGTGGGCTCCTCTTAGCCCCAGGTCCTCCCTCATGCTCTGGCCTCCTCCCAGAAGGGCCTCCCTCCTCGCTTCGTCCTTCAGGTCAGAGCTTAAAGCTGTCCTTCCCGGAAGCTTATCCTGCTCCCCTGCGACTGCGTTAGGGCACCCTGTACCCTCCTCTCCTTTGTATAACACTGGGCACCCATAACAGTTGACATTACTTAAAGATTTGCATGATTGTTTTTATGAAATGAATAGTCTTTATTAATTTTTAGGCTTTAGGTTTACAGGAAAGTATAGGAGACAGTATAGAAAGTCCCCAATACCCCATTCCCCATACACAGCTCTCCTCCTATGAACATCTCACATTGGCTGGTACATGTGTCACAGCTGAGGACCCACTGATACGTTATTATTAACTGAAGCCCACAGTTGGCATTAGGGTTCGCTCGTGGTGCTGTGTGTTCTGTGGGTTTGGACAAATGCACAATGTCATGTGTCCACCACGACAGTGTCACAGAATCGCTTCCCTGCCCTGAAACTCCCCTGTACCCCACCTATGCATCCTGCCGACTCTCCTCCAATCATTGATTTATTATTTTTTTTAAGATTTTTATTGGGGAATTGGGGGAGGGGAACAGA
>NW_017731353.1:5637995-5640583 GCF_001890085.2 Hipposideros armiger
TCCCTGACTGCGGAAACCCTTGAAACCATGATCAAGGAGGAGAACAGACACATCCAGGGGAAAGGACTGAAATGGCGTTCCCTCGATGGGAGGGGAATAGGGGATTTTTTTTGTCAGGAAGGAGGATCATGCAGGTTGGACTGGGGGCCTCTAGGGTCCCTCCCAGGCCCCTCCCCCAGGGACCTGCCCAAAGGTGCTGACATCTCTGTCCCTGTGTCCCCATAGGTGCAAGTGCAACCTGCATGCCAACCTGTGCTCTGTGCGCGAGGGCAGCTTGCAGTGCGAGTGCGAGCACAACACCACCGGCCCCGACTGCGGCAAATGCAAGAAGAACTTCCGCGCCCGGTCCTGGAGGGCTGGTTCCTACCTGCCGCTGCCCCACGGCTCTCCCAACGCGTGTACGTACGGCAGAGGGGCCGCCGTGGCCTGGCCGCTGTGCCCCACGCCCCCAGCAGGGCCATAGTCTCCCCCACCCTTCAACCCCAGGAGTTGTGGATCATACACACGTGCACACATGCATGCATGCACACACATACACACAGAACATGTGCACACACACAAGCAAACATGCATGCATAAAAATGTACACACAAGCATACATGCACAAACACAAGCACATGCTTACTCACACACACACACACACACACACAGATACACGCACAAGCGTGCACACGCTCACACCCCTCATTAGGCGGCTCCCAAGTGCCAGGCCTCATACTAAGACCCCCTGGCACACCAGCATTCTGCCGAAAGCTTCCGGGTAGGGGACCGAGATGAGCTGCTCAGCATCTCGCCCGCTGTCCCCCCTTCTCCACCCCAAGGCTGGAGAGAAGGCCCCGCTGATGAGCAGCACCGTCCCTCATAACCAGCGTTTCTGAGGCGTGTACAGCCTGCCACATGGGGCTAGGAGCTGCTGGTCACCACCTCCTCGACCCTCAGAGGGCCCCTGGAAGCAGGTGTCCTATTGTCCCATTTACAGAGGGATCCTCAGAGGCCCCGCCCCCATCCACTGCCCCCGAGTCCCTGCTGTGCTCCCCACACAGCCCTCTCCTCTTGGGGCCCAGCCTTCCTACACCAGAGAAGCACTCCTTGGGGTGTGCCCACATATGCCTGAACACCCACTCGTGGAGGCCCCCAGCATAGTCCACGGTGTCTCCCAGGGTGCCCCGAGCTGCAGGGGAGAAGGGCCCAGGCTGGCTCTAGGGTGGGCTCTTCCAGACCCACCCAGAGTGATTCCAGGGATGTCTGACATTTGTCAATCGCTGTGACAGAGAGGCTGCAGCTGGCACCTCATGCATAGCCCCTCACGGAGCCTTCACAACAACCCCTCACTCCAGGCGAGCACACTGAGGCCCGGTGCCCACACTGCCCTCCGAGGTTTAACTGCGAGCTGTGCGCCAGCACTGGACCTGGTTCCAAAGCCCGGCTGGGCAGTAGCCTTCAGCACCCTGCCCGCCTGCCTGTCCCGTCCTCCTGGGAACACTTGCAGGGTCCCCTCCATCAACGCCCCCCTCAACCCACCAACCAGTGAAAGATTCATGTGACTTTAGCTGATCAAAGCTGAAAGCCTCACAGCGTGGCCATGACAGGCGCATCGTGCGTGTGCTGGGCGGCAGCGTGACAGCCCTTTGAAGGGGTGACTTGCCAGGCGCTCCCAGCACTCACGGCCTTCAAAGGCACAGAGAGCGCTCTGGGCTGCGCCAGCCAGCCCCTCCCCTCCCTCCTCCCCAGGTGCCCATCCTGATCTCTTTGTTTCCTGAACCATCTCTTGAACCCTTTCTTTAGTCCCTGTCACTTCCCTCTCTGACTGGCAGGCGCCTCCCTGCACCTGTCCTGCTGGCCTCCCCCGCCCCTCCCTCCTAGCCTTCTCTCTGTGCCCCGTTCTCCTCCTGGAAGGATCCTCCAAGCTCTCAGGGATCCCACAGACTGAGACTCTTACCTGCAGGCCCCACGCTGTGGGGCCCTAGGCTGGAGGCCATCTTCCGCCAACTGGCGGTGGACAGACAGGCCAGGCCTCTGACACCTCGCCTCCCCTCCATCCCGTAGGGGCACCTGAAGCTTCCTTGTCTCAGGGAGCTTCACCCCCTACCGCCCTGCTTCCCCAGAGTCCCCAAGAAGTGTCTTTGAGGACCCCTGAGCCCGGGAGCAGTGGTGAGGCTGGCAGCATGACAGGTCCTTAGCCTAAAGTTTTCTCACCGCAGCCCCCGCCTTCTCTGGGACAACCAGGAAAACAGGGCCCAAAGAGACACAGAGGGAAAGAAGCCCACGTTAATTTTGTCCTCCCGCTGACGTGCCCGTCTCAGCAGGTGGCTCCAGCGCCCAGGGGGCCAAGCTACAAGTCTGGGGGTCACCCTCCACTGCAGCCGCATCACCCCCGGCTCCATCTCTTCCGTCGTCGGCCCTGCAGTGGCGCCCTCCCCTCCATGGCCTCCAGCCTCCCCTCCCCTCTGTAAACAAAGGCCTTTCCTCACCTGGGTGCTCACGGCTTCAGAACCTTTGGTGCCCGCCCCCGACCTGTGCCCTCAGAATGAAATCTAATTCTTCAAGCCCCCCCCCATACAAGGCCCTGTGAGATTGTTTGCCCCCAC
>NW_017731353.1:5640958-5651260 GCF_001890085.2 Hipposideros armiger
TGTCAGCTCCGAGGCTGGGCCTCCCCTGGTGACCCGTGTAGCCAGTCCCTTCCCTGAAGGAAGGAGGGAGTGTCCAGCGGGCTTCTCCTCCCAGGCGTCCCTGACTGTCACCCAGGAGAGGTCCATGCGTCACACGTCCATGCCCACCCCAGTGTCCCCAGGGCCTCCCGGATGTGAAGGGTATCCTCACCCCCACCCTTCCTTAGGAACACCTGGAGGGAAGGCCATACGTAGCCTGGGCTCCTTCCTTCTGGGGCTGTGCCGGTTCTTACCCTGGTACCATGAGACCTGGTCAAACCACGGCCTTAGGCCTCCTGTGTCCCCAATACGGACACACACAGATGGAAAGGCCTGGATTGGAGCGGGGCCTCTGCCACTCACAGCTGTGTGGCCCTGGACAGGCCACTTCTCCCCCAGAGCTGTCTCCTTGCCTGTAGAGCCAGCACACCGGCACCCCTGTGGGGCTGTTCTGAGGACTGAATGGCTCCTCGGCCACTGCTTGGTGAGCACAGTGCCTGGCGTGTGGAAAGCACTCAACACGCGGCAGCCACTGTAATACTTTTTCAATGACTTATCGGGCTGTCCCTGCATTTCCCCAGATGAGAACACACGACGTGGTTTCTATCGTGGTAACTTCCATCAGAGCCTCTAGTAAATGAATCTGCCCCCGTGGCTGGGACCTTCACGTTCTCTGACACCCCAACACCCCCTCCCACCCCCAGAACAGCCTCCTGTCTCTGCATCCTGCACCAGAGGACCTGAGAGTCTAAAATCAAACAAGAGGAGCACGCGTGAAGCCCCCAGAGAGAGTTCGATACTTACCAGCAGGTCCCCTGATAGGATAAGTCATGGCTCTGAGACTCAATGTCTCCATCTGCAAAATGGGCAGTGGTGACATGCTCCCAGTCTCTGCACCGTGCAGGCTCAGAATTGCTGCCCCTCCTCACCACCCCCAGGCCCTGCCCTGCCCCTCTGCAGAGAGGAGGTAGCCAGGGTTCCTTGCTTCTCTGGCTACCACTCTGTGACTCTACTCTCCCCACAGGTGCCGCTGCAGGCTCCTCCGTTGGCAGTAAGTACACACCTGGGGCCCCACCCTGGGGACGCTGACTGGGGCCCTCAATGCACAAGCCTCTTTGCATGTCCTGGAAGGAGCAGGAGAGAAAAGGAGGGGCTTTCCTGTCCCCGCTGGACCCTCGGGCCCACCCACTCCCCCTCTAACTGCACCCATGTGCATCCCACCTCTTGCTGCCCCTCCCCGTGTCTCCCGCTGGCACCCGCAGCCCCTCCCGCCCCCTGTCAGTTTCTCCCCCCTTTCAGTTTCGTGGTTACTGCTGCTTTGGAAAGGTCCCCTTGACCCCCGGGTGAATCCTAGCCCCACCCTCCCGCTAGGCAAGAGTGGGGATCACCTTCTTACCCCTGCCCCAGCCTGACTGCAGGGTTCCGCCTCCCTCCCGGCAGCCTGCAGCTGTCACCTCTGGGGAGGCTGGGGGAGGTAAGCCCAGATCATGGTGCCCAGGTCAACACAGGCCCCAGAGCAGTCAGATCATCTGAAGGAGGTCAGGGGGTGCTGAGAACTCAATGAGAAAGGTGAGGAAGTGTGGGCGTGGGTGCCCGGCAGACTATCATGAGGTCATCAACACCCCCGTGGCTCACACACTCAGAGTCAGGCACCAGCTGAGCGGGACGCTCCTAGTATCTCATTTAACCCTTGCACCCAGTTGGGTTTTGCCATCTGCTCTGAGAGTCGGCAGGGGAGGACTTGCCAGTGTCACTAGCTAGCTGGTGGCAGATTCCAAATCTCAGAAACACTTTTGGGGGGCACTACCTCCCTCTTCCAGGGCTCTTTGGGGCCATACCCCACCCGAGCTGTACCCTGCTGGGACACCAGTGGGCGGAGAGGGTGCCAGAGGAACCCAAATCTGGAGGGGACTCAGGTCTACTCGGTGGGGTCCTAAGTGGCCTGTCTGCGCTGCCCCACACTCACCAACTCCCCCACACTCTCTTGCTTGTCTCATCCCTCATTAGGCATCAGCAGGTCCCAGAAAGACCCTGTCCCCAAAGCCCCCCTGGCTACTGTGGCCACGAGGGGGGACCCCACCACTCCTGCCCCTCTACATCCACTGCTTGGGCCCCCATGGCCTCCAGCACCCCACAGCCCACAGGTGGGTGCCCAGGTACAGCCCCAGCTGCCCCGCCCTTTCCCACTTCGTGCCAAGTCCCTGTGATGTGCAATGCTGTGGGGGCATCAGCCCTGGGGAAGGCGGGGGCTTGGCTCTTAAAGCAGAGAACGCTAGAGCCCTATAGCCACAGAGTGTGGGGCCAAGGGGCCTCCACGTCACTGGAGCCCCAGTCAGGGGACCCAGGGTTCCCTTCTCCAGCCCCACCACCCACAGGGCGCTGCTTGGGAGGGCACCGAACCCAGCATGGCCAAAAAGATAGGGTGAGCTAGGAGGAGGGGGCCCCCTGGCAGCGAGGCCACACAGAGTTCACCCAAAGACAGGGCCTGTTTCCCAGTGGGGCTCCCGCTTTGCCCCCAGCTCCTTGGCAGCCCACCCCTGGGAATGGACACTGGAGCTTAGCCAGAAAGGCCAGGACAGAAGGGAGCCTCTGAGCCAGGTTTTCAGAACGTGGACTGCTGGGCATTTGGGGCTGAGTGTGTGGGCTGGCCCAGGCCAGGAGCCCGCCTCCCGTCCCGTGTCAACCACAGCGGCCAGTCCTTGGGGTCTGTAGCTACAGACAGGTGTGGAGAAACGTGCTATCTGCATCTTATTCCCCTCCAAAGGCGGGGCTACTGTGTCCTGGAGGCTTGGGGTGCTGGGGTGCCCCTCTAGACTCTGCCCACTGCAAGTGCCAGGTGTCTTAAAGGACCTGTCCTTCCCAGAGGGTGCCAGGAAGTTGTGGCCAGGGGACTTCTTCCTGGTCCCAGCCGGGGCCCAGCGGGTGGCATGCCACAAACTCTTTTCCCTTCTGCCTTCCTCCTCCACAGGAGGCGTTTGCAGGAGGCAGGGGCTAGCCAGGAGATTCAGGGATTTCAGGGGAGCCTCTTGACCCAGGATTCCTCTTTGGGGTGGAGAATGGGGGGGTCACTCTGGGAATTCAGATATAAGTTGGCCCAGCTGCCTGAGATTCGTGCTTTTTTTGCTGAGCCTGTGATGGGCAGATGGGATCCAGAATAGTCACGGTGGGTGCTGTGTCTCCCTCACATGGTGGTCTGTCTGGAGGGGAGGCCAGAGGCTCTATCTCATACACACACACACACACACACACACACACACACACGCATGCACACACACACAGACACACACACGCGCGCGCGCGCGCGCGCACACACACACACACACACTCTGAGGAACCTTGACTCCATTTTCTGAGCTGCTTCTGATCTGGAACAAAAGGTGCAGGGCAAACTGCAAAGCTGAGAAGTCAGGAGACAGAGGCTGGGGCAGAGCCAAGATGAGGTAAGGCTGGAATTGTGAGAGCCGAGAGGGTCCCCAGGACCCAAATGCTGAGAAGGAGGCAAGCCTCCATCCAGGCTGGACTGTTCAGTGAGGTCGTGGTCAGCTTTGCATCCTGAGCCCAGAGCCGGGCAGCGGGCATTAGGGAAAAGGTGGTTCCAGGGTGACAGTCAGTGACCTGAGGTGCCCACGTCTAGGGGTCATCATCGCTCCTCTTTAGCCCATGCTTGGAGCCCCCATTATACCTGAACCCCCACTAATAATGACCATCACTGCAGTTGGTGGAGCTGGGCTCACAGCTCTGTGACATGAGGACTGCTGTTTTCCTAATCCCACAGGTGAGGGTGTCAAGGCTTAGGGAGAAGCAGCTGGGATTTATGACACGTAAATTACACTTCAGTAAAGTAAGAAACGGAAGAGGCTGCTGCTCAGGGTCACGGGATGGTCCGAGCAGGCCCGGAACTCGAGGGTTGCTTCCTACAGGTGCTACCTGCCCACTGAGCTGCCCAGTGCTACCGTCCTGCAGCCTCGGGGGGGCTGTGAGGTGCTGCCGTCTTTAAGACCTGGCTTGCACAGTTCCCCGATTCCAAAGGAACAGACGGGGCCTCCATCTGGTCTTGGCACAGGCCGCAGGCCGCTGCGAGAACGTTCTTCCCGCACACCTGAGCGTGTCCCTGCAGAGCCCAGCGGGAGCGTTCCCTGCCTGCCGACCCCAGGCCCCAGAAAGGTTCTGAGTCTTTCCAGGTGCTCCCCACAGGTGCTCAGGCCCCTTGGCCAGAACCTTGCTGGGCCTATGAACCCCTGGCCCAGATGTTTCTCCCTCCTGCCAATGTCAAGCTGTCTGAAGGGCAGGGGCTGCTGGGTGGAAAAAGCTGCTCACGACCACTAATCCCGTCCCCTGCAGAGGGCGGTGGGAGAGAGGCTCAAAGCCAAAAGCCTTCGGGTGGGTTTTAGTGCGGCTCTAATTAAGCCCTTGCCAATTTGGGCCTGCCAGCCTCTTCTCCTCATGGAACACCATAGTCATGTCAATTTGACGTCCAAAGGTTCCCAGCCGGAAAGTCTCCCACACGTTTTTAGCCGGTAGATTTTCTTTCCCCACCAACCAGCACCGTGCGTAATCTCTTTAGAAGCAGAAGAATCGCTTCCCCTGTCCCTCTGGGTTTGTCCTTTGAAATTCGGTGCAGAGCGGTGCCCTATCTTTGCCAGCCTGCTGCCTCCCCAGCTGTGTGTTCAGTTGGTTTTGTAGACTGTGTGGTGGCATTTGGAGGTGGACTCGCATTGGGGTCCCTGGTGGAAATGGGCCTCTCGGGGAGGTGAGGAAGGTGGGGGCCAGGGAGGCAGGCCAGGTGTTGGAGGACACCCCATCCCTGCATGGGTTTGGACAGGAAGCCTTCGAGGACCCTTCCGGACACGTTTGATGTCTTGGCTGGAACACACTCCCCCTTTACAGCCGTTAGCCAGAGACTTTAGCACAGAGAGACCTGGGCGCAGACATGGGACTCGATTCAGTGGGAGTGGGGACAACACGGGGTGGGTAGAAGAGTTCCAAAACCAGGTGTCCTGCTGAAGAAAGAGCTGCCCAAAGTATGCAGGTTCTCAGGCATGGGGGCCCCTCTCCCATCGGGCTTCAAGTCCACATGTGCACTCCACAGGCTGCAGCAGTGTAGACGCTGCCTCTCCGGTAGGTTTGGACCCAGTTCCATTTGGCCAGTGTAGACAGAGCCCCTTCCTATAGTGCTGTTTCTGATAAGGGGCCGTGGAGTGTGATGCCTCAGTGTGTCCCAGCCCCAGCCCCTTGCAGGACTTGGTTTCTTCTCTTCTTTCCCCCAAGAGTGGACCAGGCCATCTACAGCTGCCCCCCTCGGGGAGAGCCCCTCCTGGCCCCAGGTGTCCTCCAGTGCACAAGGTATGGGGGTGGGGGAGCTCCTTAGACCTGCAGACCCCTCCCTTGTAGTGGAGACAGCAAGTGTACCTGGTGGGATTCGGAGGTGGGAGCTGAGGGGAGGGGACTTGGAGCGCTACCTGCCTCACCCCCACCTCTCACCTACTTAGGGCCAGTGTGACGTCACCAAACCCAACCCTTTTTAATCCCACAGTCCCCTCAAGGGGTTCGGAGCCAGTGGACTCTGGCTAGACAGCAGTGCTCTGGCTTCTGCCACTGGGTTCACAAGGCACACGGGGCAGTGACGGAGCTGAGACTGGGAGGGCTTCCTGCAAGAGGGCAACCGTGGTAGATGAAGAGAGAAGGAAGTGCGTTCCAGGGGGCAGAACCAGCGGGGAAAGGGCTTGGCAATGGATGGCAGTGAGCAGCCGAACTGACAGAGGAAAGGTGTGTTGTTTAAAGGAGGGCTGGAAGGTGATGGAAGGCACTGATACTCAGCCGAGAGCCTCGTTGTCCGACCGCAGTGGGCTCGTTGGTAGCCATAGGCAGACCGCTCGGGAGGCGCACACGGGACCTGCGCAAGTCTCCAAGAAGGGAACTGTCCCCATCCCAGCTCACTTGTTCCCTGGACCTTAGGCCCTAATGCCGCGTTTAGGCAGCAACCCCACCCCGCCCCACACCTCAATCCCCTTCCAGCACCAGCTCTGGGCAGCGAGAAGGGCTTTGAGCGCCCTCTGCTGGCAGGAGGTTCCAGAGCCGGAACCACAATGGGTGAGGAAGGGTCTGCAGTTCCCAGCCACCAGGAGGCCCCTGAGCCTGGCACCCTCCCCAGTGATGGGGACAGAGCAGGCTGAAGCATCACTTCCTTGCCCTGGCCTAGCTGGGGCGTCACAGACTCCCAGAGGGAAGCGAGGGGACGATGCCCTTAGCACCCGGGCAGACTCACCCGCAAATGTGGGGCGGGTTCTGGACCCTGGAAGGCAGGTGCTGTCTGAGCTCATGGCTCTACAATGCCTGCCGGTGGGGAGCCGGTAGACGGTAAAGGGCTCACTCTGACTGCAGCAGGGAGATTGTTTAGGAAGGAAGGGAGCTGCCCAAGTCTTGAATGCTTGGTTCAGACCCTGGATTTGGTGCTCACAGGAGTTTGGAGAGGGGGGAGGAGACAAGAGGCGAAACATGTTTTCAGTCAGGCACAGGCTTGTCCGAGCTTTAGCACAGCGCCTAGCGCGGCGGGGGATGCTGCAGCTAGGGGAGCGACCTGGGAGGATCAGTCCAGCTGGATGTGCGGATGGTCTCCTTTCTATTTCTCATGTACTGTAAGCCTACCCTTTGGGGACCAATGGCAGGGCTGGTCCTGCAGGCTCCTGGATGGGCTGTGTCTCCTCAAATCTGAGCAGATGACAGAGCTGCCCCAGAGCTTGCCAGGGCCGCTTGGGAGCCTTTGCTGGGCTTTTCCTGGGCCCAGACAGACCGCCCTGATCGTGGCTGATGGCAGAGTTTGTTTCTCATCTCTTCAAGCTGTGGGCACCTCCACTGCTGCCCATGCCCCCGCCAAGGCCTCCAAACCTTTCCAACTCAGGCCCAAACCTCCTCAAGTGATGCCTATTGAAGAATTCCAAGGTAAGAAGAAGGACTGGGGGCCAAGTGACACCTCTCCCCCAAACTCCACTGGAGAAAACAAGAGCCAGGATGGAGGGCCAATACCAGGCTCAGAAAACCCTCCCAGAGTAGCTGGGTCAAGGTGAAACTGAGCCTGTCTCCCCTCCAGCCCTCCCTTCCCAAGGGACCTGGGAGCCAGTGTGAGTCAGAGGCACAGTGGGTAGCACCAGGCAGGCAGAGCAGCTGCCAGAAATAGCCTGTCCCGGCTCCCCTGGGAGGTGTGGCCCAGGGGCTCGTCTTGGTTGAAGCAAGATCTGGGACACGGGGTCACTGAGAGGACTCCTTGGGACACTTGGAGGACGCTTCGCCTTCTCATTGTCCCTGGACAGACAAAGTGAAGGGAACGGGTGCAGGACACCCATGGTGCGGGAATACCCACTACCTCCTCCCGGGCACATCTCAGAGGCACGTTTCTCTGAGATCTCCATGCCCTTGGTCTGTCATGCCCTTGACCCCTGACACCTGATTGGTCCCTCCTTCTCTGATCACAGAGGTTGGGTCCGATACACAGATGGTGTTTCAGAGACTGGCCGGCAAGGGGTGGCCACATTGGCTTTCTTCTTCAAGGGAGTGTTGAGCCCCTTAGGAGGGACATCAAGAAAGGGCGTCAGGAAAGGTGACCCTCTCACCAAACCCCACCCCCTCCAGTCCCTGGGGCCTTGCCCTAGGCCATCACCAGGCTTGCTCAGCCCCTGGAGCAGATGTAGGGCTGCAGGAGACAGCAGGACGGCGCGGAGATGGCTGTCCTCCAGGTACAGTCAGAAGCCGGGCCAGGAGTAGGGGGAAGCAAAGCGACAAGGCCCTCTGGTGTCAATCAGATTTGCAGAATAGCTCAGGCTGGTAAGAAAGGGTCCCGCAGGTGGCATTTTTCCTTCCAACCATCTTCCAAAGCAGCATGGGAAGGAGGCTCCTGGCCCTTTCCATCCTGTCCAGCTTTCATGCACGTACCGATCTTTCACTGAATGGCTGGGGACACAGTGGGGAACGCCATGAATCTAGGCACTGCCCTCCCTGATCTCACAGTCTGGCAGCATGAACCATCCTCCGTGCATGAATCATTTCTTATCAACCCGGCATCAGGCGGGCATTCCTTCCTAGAGCACCTCACCCTGGCACCCAGTCGGGCCTTAGGCAGGTGCTGCTCACTGGCCCACCCTGGATCCTGGCCATAGGGCCAGGTGGAAATTTGTGAGCTGGGCCTATACTGGTTTTCCGTTGGGCTCAAAGCTGGCAGGCCCGTCTCTTCCCCAGTTGTACAGAAGCGTTGGGAGGCCCAGGGCACCTTCCTGTGCCAGGTCCTACACCTGCGTGTCCTTGGGCGGGTCCTTCCTCTCCCTGTTCCTGTTTTCCTGGATGCATGGGGGAAGGGCAGCAGGCAGGCACAGTCTCCCTTTGCTCGCTGACCCGTTGTGTTTCCCACGCTCGGCCGGCCCAGACTGCGAGTGCTACGGCCACTCCAACCGCTGCAGCTACATCGACTTCCTCAACGTGGTGACCTGCGTCAGCTGCAAGCACAACACGCGAGGCCAGCACTGCCAGCACTGCCGTCTGGGCTTCTACCGCAACGGTTCCGCCGAGCTGGACGACGAGAACGTGTGCATCGGTGAGCTGGGCGCTGGCTGGGCTGGCACGGCCCCCGGGATGCGCTGGGATAGGCTGAAGGGCACATGGACAGTGAAGCGGTGTGAGGTGGGGTCTGAAGAGCCACATGTCGGAATGCCCCAGGGAGGTGGGGAAATTCCCATTCCGGGGCCCACTCCAGCTGGCGTCTCTAAAGACAGAGGCCTCCAGAGTCTGCTCTACCAGTTTCCTCCCCATGCGGTTCTCCCCCTGGGCACTGGAACTTCAGAGCCACTAGTTAGAGTCAAAGACTGGTTCTAGGGCTTGCCTTGCTGTGTGCATTTGGGCAATTCCCTTCTTCTCTCGGAGCCTCATTTCCCCATTTGTAAAATCAGGGGGTGGATCACATCAAAGGTTTTAATCCATTTTTTTTGTGGCTGAAGCCACAAAATTCTTCAAATGATATTCTTCAAATGCTTTATAAGCAGAGCCCAGCTTATAAAGCTGCCCTCTGCCCCAGTGAGCACCTGGAGACAGAGAAGTAATGCTGCTCCAGGGCTGGCTTCGGGGTACAGAAGGCAATCTATAGGGACCCTGGGCCTGGGCAGGGGCAGGCCATCCCAAGAGGCCAAAGCCATGGCCCCCAACCAACACCTACCAGCCTGGAAGGGCTGCCCACGGCCCCTGCCCCTGTCTCCAGTGGAGGCCAGGTCCAGGCCCTGGTGCCCAACCCCCTGAGGACCCCGTTGCCCATTTCCCATCCACCGTGGGCTCTGGCTGCACAGAGGAGAGGCTGCCCACAAAGCTGGAGCTGTCAGTCTGAATTACAGCAGCAGCCTTCAGATAATTCCATCAACTCTAAAGTGATCCAAACAAAATTGCACTGCTGCTATTACACCGGCCAGCTGCAGGGGACAGGGCTGGGCCTCTGGATCCGATTAGAGGCGGCTCTCCTCCCCCAACCTTTGTTTGCCTCCACCCCTAGGCCCAGCACTGGGCTTCTTCAAGGACTCCCAGCTGGGGACATTTGTCCCCTCCCACAGAGCAGAGGCCCAGAAGCCAGCTGGGAGGAGAGGGGGAGCCGGGAGGTCCCTGGGGCTGCGCCTCCACCGCTCTGGAAAGGAACTGTAGGTGCCGGCTTCACGCCCACCCCACCCCCACCCCTGCCCCCCCCCACACACCTACCATAGCCCCTGGGACAGAGGCCCCGTGGCTTCTGATGAGACCGCTCCCACCTGTCAGTCATAGCCCTTTGGAGCTGGGGGGGGCGGGGATCAGCGTCCAATCCAGTCACAGATGGGAGACTGAGGCCCAGGGAGGAGACGGGGCTGGCCCAGGCCACACACAGGGCCAGGAAGGGGGAGGGGTCATGAATGCCCAGGAGCGAGGTAGTCGGTCTTGAGATTTGGACTCCCCAGCAGCTCTCACCGCTGTCCAGCCGCTCACGCGGACACGGTGTGGGGAGCATCACTCGGAGACCCGGCTGGGAGGGATACGGGGCCTGGCGGGGTGGGGTCCCTGCAGACAGCGTCCGCAGTCGCCCTGACCGCACGCCGTGCGCTTGTCCATCTAGAGTGTAACTGCAACCAGATAGGCTCCGTGCACGATCGATGCAACGAGACCGGCTTCTGTGAGTGCCGCGAGGGGGCGGCGGGGCCCAAGTGCGACGACTGCCTTCCCACGCACTACTGGCGGCAGGGCTGCTACCGTGAGTGGGCGGGGCCTGGCGCTGTGGGGGCGGGGTGG
>NW_017731353.1:5651320-5655551 GCF_001890085.2 Hipposideros armiger
CACGCTGCCGGAGGTGGGGCTGGGGACGGTGGACCAGGCCAGGTGGGCGGGGTGGCCCTGAAGCGTCTGGGGAGAGTCCTGTCAGGTGGGAACCATGAGAGGCCGAGCTGGGGTTGGTTGAGACGGGGGTTGGAGGCAAAGCGGCGTTGCGGTTTGGTTGGAGTTGGCTGGAGGGGGGAGGAGCGAGGCGGTCGGTGGGAATGATGGCCTGGCGGAGACCCGTGTTGGCCAAAGGAGGAAGTTGGAAGCGCGCTCCAGGCACATGGAACACCACGTGCAAAGCTCTGGAGGCAAAAGAGCGGGCGCGTCCGAAGAACCTCTCCAAGGCCAGTGCCCGGGGGCGGGGAGAGCCGGGAGCAGTGGTGGGAGGGAGGCAGGGGCCAGGTCTCGCCCCGCCGTTGTTACCATCCGCTCAGGGACGTTTTGCACCCAGTGTGCCCTGAGCCTTCACACAGCCCCGTAGTCCCGGCCACGGCCCCAGGGGTTCGCACATCCCAGTCGCAGAAGCTGCAACGTGGGGGGTGGGCCGTGCCCCCACCCGAGTTAACTGCCCCTCCGCCCCGCAGCCAACGTGTGCGACGACGACCAGCTGCTCTGCCTGAACGGCGGCACCTGCTTGCAGAACCAGCGCTGCGCCTGCCCGCGCGGCTACACCGGCGTGCACTGCGAGCAGCCTCGCTGCGACTCCGCTGACGACGACGGCAGCCTGGACTGCGACCGCGCGCCCGGGGCCGCGCCGCACCCCGCCACCCTGCTCGGCTGCCTGCTGCTGCTGGGACTGGCCGCCCGCCTAGGCTGCTGAGCCCTGCCGGGGGACCCGCGGCCAGTGAGAGCGGGTCCGCGCGCCCTGCGCCCTGCGCCCAGGGGCCCGAGGCTCCGGGGGCCCGGGGGCCGGCCTCCGTGGCGCGGCGGCGAGAAGAGTGCAGCCGGAGCTGCTCCCAGGTGCTACTCAGCAGAGTCCTCTGCTCTCCTCCCGCCCGACTCCGCGGCACCTGCCCCGCCCTGGCTCTACAGCAGGGGGCGCTGTGGGGCCCTCGCCCCAGCGCCCTGTGATTTGGGTCTTAGTTTTTCTATTACCCTTCGCCCCTTGTCCCTTTCCGGTTTTATTTTAAATGTTTTTTGCTGGCGGTGAGACTGGGTGGGGAGAAACGCTGCTCACCCAACACCCCCAGGTTCACACACACACACACACACACACACACACACACACACACACACACACACGACTGTTGCAGACCCCCTGCGCCTATCCCTGGCTTATCATCAGCCAGCGGACTCAGAACTCCAGTTGCCTACAACTCTAGTCGCTGACTTGATTCTCTTTTATATTCTTTCTCAGTTTTCCTTTGCAACCCACCAGACCCCAGGCCTGGTGACCAAGGAACTCGCCGTCTGGGGGAGGGAGTTAGGAAGGAGGGTTGGGAGGGCTGGAAACTTCGTTTTGTAGAGAACTATTTTTGTTTGTATTAACCGTACCCTGTAAGAAGGGACATGCGCGGGAAGCTGGTCGCCACGGGGTGCTTGATGGTGTATAATCCGACAGAGTAAAAAATCTGCTCACTGCTGCCTCCAGGGCCTGCTTCCTTTCTGTGTTCATTTGGGATTTAAAGAGGAGCCCCAAAATAGCCTTAAAGAAACAATATCACTTTCAGGCCACCGTCCCCCAGGCTCCCTCACTGCTTGGCCAGGTGTGGCCATGCCAGTGACCACATGCTCCCCAAACTTGGGGATTGTCTCCCTCCTTTCCTTAAAATAAACAAAAAAAAAAAAACCAAAAAAAAACCCAAACGGAGTTTATTGCAGTTTTCCTCAGCTGTCCTCAAATTTAACAGCACACAGTGGACGCTGATGTAGTTGCTATGAAGTCCAAGGGACACGGCCAGCCCGGCTTTCTGTTGGGCTGTGACTTCCAGACCCGGTTTCCATTGTAAATCAGAAGGGTGGTGTGGCCTCAGACCTGCTGGGCCCCAAGCCTCAGGCCCAGTGTCTGCTGCCACTGCCTCTTTCCAGAGGCCCCTGCTGGCCGAGAGTCCCAAGGAGGGATGGCCAAGGGGACGTAGGAACAGTGTGAAGTTGTGAGAGGAAGCTCTGAAGAATGGGGCCCATCGTCTGAGGCCCTTGGCTAGGGAGGGTGCACTGGGTCTGTCCAGCCCTCGGGGGTGGCACTCCGGATTTCCCTCCCTACATACTTCCTTCCTCAAGCCAGGAAGACTCCCAGGGCCGCGAATTCAGTTCTGGATCCTCACGGCTCCTACAGCCCCCGCCTGCAGTCACCCTCTGGCACCGGCTTCTGCCAGCAGCAGCCACTCTTTCCAGGCTGGGAAGCTTAGACCTGCCACACGCTCTCAAGGCCCCAAGACAATGCTAAGACTGAGTTTAACAAAACTTGGCCTTGAGGATGATGAGATTACAAGACGGCAAAGGGGCGCTACAGCTGACATTAACTACAACTAGCTGCATCTCAAGGCCAAGCACCCCCAGCTCCCAGCCCCAATGCCAGGTGGCAGGGTCACCTCCCAGCCCCCAAAGGAAGTGCCTTCTGTCAGGTCCCTGTGGCTTTACCACCTTCCTTATTGACAGAACCCTACTACCCCCAGCTGGGGCTCCTTGTGCACAGGAGTGGCCATGTGACAGTTCTGACCAATGAAATGTAAGCAGGAGTGATGGGTGGGGCTTCCAGGAAGTTCCCCAGAAAACTTCCCTCCCCCAACTCCCCAAGCCTCAGTTGGCCGAGTTTTGGGTCCTGGCTTTTCTCTCTCAACTCTCCCCCTAGTGCTGAGTCAGCAGGGCTGGAGGGAGGGGCCCCCTGGTAACCCTGGGTGGAGCCAAGAAGGTAGATGCTGCTTTTCTAAGGACCTAGCAAAGCCAGGGACCAGCGCTGGCTGCCGACCTCCGCACTTCTCAATGTGTGAGAAAAATAAACCTTGATGTGCAAAACACTGGAATTTGGGTTTTCTGTTACATGCAGATTTACCAATTCCTAAATTATAGGTTCGTCCAGCATCCGGGCCCCTGAGCCCGCTGAAGCCAGAGAGGCTAAAACCCTTCTTCCCTCAGCCGCAGCCCTCATGCCATGCACTGCCCACTACACGGCAGCGTTAGGCCAGCCAGTCAGGGCCTGCCTCCACCCTCCACCTGTAAACGAGCACAGGGGGGCAGGATGACCCAAATCTACTCTGAGATAACCATCAACGCTGGCTGCAACTTGTAAACAACAGTCGCCTTCCTCCCAATCATTGCGGTATTAAAACATAAAGGAAACACGATAATTTGAGTGCGCGCGCGCGCACACACACACACACACACACACACACACACACAGAGTCTGGCCCCTCCATAGACACAGAACTTACGGATTGTGTGCATGTTTTTTTTTGTTGAGGGAAGTAGGATGGGAGGGGGGAGGGTCCTGTTCCCCAGCAGGGCTCTGGGGCAAAAATCTTATCTTGTGTGTGTGTGTGTGTGTGTGTTGGGGGGGGGGCACAGTGTAACCCCCAGTAGAAGTGAGTGGCTGTGAGCTGTTAACAGGCCAACACAGCAGTGGGCTGGGGGACCCCCATAAAGGGGCTCTGGACCAGACACCAACAGTTCTACTGCACACACACACACACACACACACACACACACGCGCGCGCGCGCACACGCACGCACACACACACACCTTTGTGTCACCCTGGGTGTGTCCCCAGAAGACTCCAGAGGGGTCTGGGAAGAGAAGGGCCTCTGGGGGCTCTGCTCTGTCCTCCCAGACCTCTCTCAGCCAGACTAGCGCTGTGTCAGCTTCCCTGGGACCTGGTGTCTTTGTGCCAGAGAGGGCCAGGGAGGTGAGGCAGGTCGTAAATCAGAGTGGCAGCCCCAGTCCCCGAGGACAAGGCTCAGCCCTGACCTCTGCCGGAGGCTGGAGGGAAAGTTGCCAGTGGCCGTTTGGAAAAATCTGACATCTTCCAGGCAGCAGGGAGAGGGAGAAAACAAGGTTAGCAGAGCCCAAAGTCATAGCCCAGCTGCTTCTTAGGTGGTGTGTCCTTGTCCCCAGAGCGCCTGCTCTGACTTCCAGTTTTGAGAGGTAACGAGGAGAAGGCGCCCATTTCACAGCTCAGATAACACAGCTGCTCTGCATGCCCGCTTACACTTAACCTTCACCTTCACCCTCGGGCAGGTTTCTCAACCTTGGTGCCATTGGCATCAAGGGCGGGATAACTCTTGGGGGAGGGGCCTGTGGTGTGCGTTGCGG
>NW_017731353.1:5655631-5658725 GCF_001890085.2 Hipposideros armiger
AGCATCCCTGGCCTTGAGCCACTGGGTGCCTGTATCACCTCCTTCCCCATTGTGACAACCCAAAGTGCCCCCAGGCATTGCAAACTGGGGACAAACTTGCCCCAGGTGGAGAACCACTGACCTGAGCAGAAGGAACGGCCACACTCATTTTACAGAAACGTGAAGTGGAGGTTAGGCGTGAGGACAGAACTTGCTCGAAGTCACATTTGCTAAGAAGCAGGGACAGGAGTTGACTGAGGACAGCCTGACTCCACAGCCCAGGGTTTAACCAGACCACAGGGGCCCAGGCAGGGGGCATCCACTCAGGGCTGGACCACAGCTGCTCCCACCCCTGCCCATCCCCCGCCCCCTTCCCCACTGCCAGAGGAGCCAGGCTGCATTTGAATGGCTCTGCTGTCAGGGGAAATGTCCCCCAGCCACCCACCCACCCCTCCGGGCAACCTCGGCCCTGCCCCCACCTGTCCCCTCTAACACAGGACTGCTGTGTTGGTGGTGCCTGTGCCTCTGCCATGCGTTACAGCGGTGAGGCATTTATGGGCACCAGGGGAGAAGCTGCGGCCATCTCTCGGCAGGCCAGGCTGGATGGAGCAGGCGAGGATGGGAGGGGGCTCACCCATGCTTGCACCCCTTCCGCAGGCCCAGCATTTATAACTGGGCCAGTCTCCCCCAGTTGTCTGTCAAGGGACCCAAAGCACATCCCAGCACAATCTGGGCCAGATGAATTAAGGCAAAAGGCCCAGGGAAGAAAAGCTGTACTTGCTAATTTTCCCTTTTTAAAACACAAATCACTACAGTAGGGAAGTTAGAACTATAGAAAAGCGGAATGATGATAATTTTTAAAATAAAATCACCCACAATCCTCCATCCAGAGCTAATAACTGTTAATATTTTCTGATTTACACTCCTAGTACTTTTCCATAAAACAAGCCCACACTCAGACAATTTCCCCAGCATTTGTTAAACCCCGTGCTAAGCTTTGTGCTGAGGCTTGATGTCTTTATTCCGAGGGTGCTGGCGGGGAGCTGAGCGTGGGCTCCATTCATGTTGCTGAGAGCTTGCCATTGTACGGCTGAGAACACTGAGGCTCAGGAACGTCCTGGTCAGAGCTTAGGCACGGCACCCAGGGGCAACGCCAGGCGATGCAAGCAGAAAAAATTATTGGAAGGCTCTCAGGACCTCCAGACACACGTCAGAGGAGCTATATGCATGGGGAGGGCTCCACAAAGCCAGAACAACATCCATCAAGGGAGGTGGACTGTCTTTCCCCAACCAGAGGGAGGACACAGAGAAGCAATGACTATCCAGCACAGAGAGGGTGGGCAAGTTGCCCAAGGTCACACAGCCAGAAAGAGGCAGAGTCCAGGTGCAAATCCCAAGCTCATTAACACTGAGCTGCACAGCTGCCCCCTTTTCCCTCTAGTTGATTTATTTTTAATAATAATCGCCTTGTCTTATATACACCCTTCCTTGGCCTGCTTTATGACATTTAGCAATATTTCGTGAATATCAAAGGAGGTCTCTTAAAATAAAAAAGGAATGCAACACCCCATCCCTTCACTTTCTGCCCTGCCTATTGTCCTCTTCCCCACCCAGAGCCCGGGGTCTGCCGGCAACAGGACTCCAGCTCCTGGCAGAGTTACCCCTGCCTCACCCATGCACCCCTCGGGCATGACAGGATCTGGCCAGGCCTCCGAGTCACTGTGGCTGTGTTCCTGGCGACACAGAAGAACTTGATGTCCTGCAAGGGTGGGCCAAGGCTGGAAGGCCAGGTGGATGCACGTCGGTGGCAGCTGGCTTCTGGCCAGAGGATGTCCCCTTTGCTGACTGAGCAGGTGGCCCTTGGGGCCCGGCCAGGAGCTGGAATGGGGCCTGGAGTCCCGGGGGCACCGGGAGCCGTGCCCTGCAGCTGACACTGAAGGCCTGGGGCCTGTCCCATGCTGCACCTCTCCCAGCTGACCCAGTGCCCACATTTCTCCCCCGAAGGGGAAGGCGGGTCCACAGGCGGGAGGGAGGGTGGTGAAGGCCACAGCCTCCGGAGTCCGACCACCTGGGTTTGAAGCTGTTCTCCATCATCCAGATGACCTTGGGCAAGTTACTCAGTCTGTGTGCCTCAGTCTCCTCTTCTGTGAAACGGGGATGTTAAAAATAGTTAAAATATCAGAGGGCTATTGTAAGGGTTAAACACGTTAAAACCTGTAGTGCTCAGAATAGAGCTTGGCACATAGTGTCAGCTGTTGTTATCCATTTGCTCCACACTCCCCCCCCCAAAAAAAACAACCTTACCAAGTGGGTGCAGTACCCTCACACTCTACAGAATACAGGATGATGGTTACACCTAGGTGAGAGGGGAAGGGGGGAGTGTCAGCAAGATGCATGGATTGGCCGCCATTTCCAGATGTTTGTAATGTCCCATTTCTTATGCTGGGTGGTGAGTCCACTGGTGTTTATGTTATCTGCCTTTCATCCTATGTCTGTCTTACATACACTCTGATCTATATGACTTATTTCACAAAAAGTTTAAGAGTGGGGTCTGCACCCACAGTGGCCTGAGAATCACTATGGGCACACACATCCTCAGGTCACAAATTTAGCCCCAAGTTGGTTGGGGTACTAACCTTCATTCACTCGGGAAGATAAATCTTCCCTTAGTGGCTGCTTTCTAACTTTGGGAAGGTTAAAAATTAAGCTTGAGATGATGTAGTCACTTAAAACCATATAAAGCAGTAATGCTTTTATATCAAATTATATTTGTCAAAGAGCATTTGATAGTTAAGGTGGCTTTTTTTATTCTATTTTATTTTTTTATGCTTTTTAACTTTTAAAAAAAGATTTTATTGGGGAATCGGGGAAGGGGAACAGACAAGTTGTTGTCTTTTTGTTTTTCAGTCTAGTTGTGGATGACGTCGCTTCACTGGCCCGTGTTGGTATTTTCATTGCACTCTTCCCAGGTGAGGCAGTTGCTCGTTGGCCATTGGACGGCCGCTCACTGTGGCTCTTGGCAGCCCACACCAGGTGCTGACCACTCACGTTGGCTGCTGACCACTCACGGTAGCTTATGGCAGCCCACTGCAGCAGGGGCTGCAGCCTACGCCAT
>NW_017731353.1:5659447-5680223 GCF_001890085.2 Hipposideros armiger
TGATTCTTCCTGCTCGTTTTCTTTTCTCCTCCCAGCCCCACCCCAAGGCCTGACCCAATCAGGGAGCTGCACTAACTACTAACAACAGCCCAGGCGCAGCCTGGGGTCCCCAAATCCTCACAGGAAACCCATCCCCCAGCCAGAGGAACCAGGATGAGATGTCCCTCTGGCCTGAACAGTGACAGTGTGGGGAATCCCTGTTCTTTTTCAAATCTCATTTCTCTGAAGCAGAGCTCTGCTGCAGTGCAGAGGACGCACACGTCAGATTGAAGACCCAAGACCTGGGAACATTAGTTTTCACATTATTTGTCGCCCATCATCTAATATTATAGAACACAAGCAACTGGAAATAAAACCTTTCCTAACTTGCTCCACCCCGATCAGACAAATGCAGGTGCCACCTGCAGGCTCCTTGTCCAGCTGTGTGGTTGGGTGATTCTGGGCCAACCCCAGAGATGGAGGCAGCATGGCCTCTGAGCATGGAGCTGGAGGAGCTCAGAAACACGGGAGAGCCCGGGGAGCTCGCTGGCCACGTCCCACGTCCCACTGGCATGTATTGGTCAACTATACTTGTCATTGGGCTTTCAGCGCTCATTAGGACTTTTGCTTGGAGTCTCAACCTTTCCTCTCTTGCTTAAAAACTTTCGGGGGCTCCCCATGGGCTTTAGAATAAGACCCCATTGCTCTCCGGCCTCAAAGGACTTGCAGGATCCGGCCCTTCCTCGGCCACTGGCCTCGGACTCACTTCTACCCCCGCCAGCGGGTTCTCAGACTAAGCCATGCTCCTTCATCAGGGCTGCCAGGTTTTGTCTGAAATGCCAACTTCTACTCCTCCCTACGCTGTCAGCCTCCTCTGACTCCCAGGCTAGAACGTCCACTTACGTGCCCAGCGTCGCATCTGTACAGCCATCTGCACCGACCTGGGAGTCTTGGGCCCCATCATTTGCTCACGTGGGTTCTGTGGGTCAGGAATTCCACTGCAGCTTAGCTCAGTGGTTCTGACTCGGGACTCTCTCGAGGTGGCAGTCAGGGTGTCGGCCAGGGCTGTACCACCTGAAAGGTGGACTGGGGCTGGAGGGACCGCTTCCAAAATGGCGCCCCACTGCCCCTGATGGCGCTGCTGCTGGCTGTTGGCGGGAGGCCGCAGCTCGCCCCCATGTGGATCTCTCCTCACAGACCTCTCCCCACATTCTTGAGTGCCCTCCAGTGTGGCAGCTGGCTTCCCCCAGAGCAAATGATACTAGAGAGAGCGCCTGGCCTCCGCCGTCATCTCCACGCTACCCAGGTGCTTACACATCGGCCCTGTTCACTGTAGGAGGGGACTAGGTGAGTATGAGAGTACTAGGAGGGACCAGTGACCCTGTGTCTGTGAGAGCTCAATTAAAGAAACAGAACCACTGTGAAAAATATATTGGTTTCAGGACTGGCCTTACGCAGTGGAGTTGGTTAAACGCCCGTTAGACTGTCATCATCACGTCTGATGCTGGAGCTTGAAGTCAGCAGGCAGTTGGGGAAGGAAGAGGGGTGTCAAGCGGGACAGCAAGGCCACGCTGGGATCTGTGGTGGCGGCTGGAACCATGCCAGCCTGCTTGGAGATGTGGGTATCCCACAGGAGACGATGGTGCCTTGTCGTGAAGCTGAACACCCGCTTGGCCCCAGCACTGGAGGAGCTGAAGAATGACACGGGGAGGAGGCCCCAGCTGCTGGCCTGGCGGCTGCCTCTCACCAACAAGTGGGCAGGGGAGTGACAACAGGCGTGGCTTATAAGCGCTTGGTGCCTCTGTCCCCGCCGTCAGAGCCTATGAACAGCTTGCTGCTTTCTTTTCTGGCCTCCAAATCTCAGTCTCTTGTGGCCCATCCTGAAGAAAACACGCAGGGGATTCTGGGAAGTCAGCCTACCCAAAGTGACAACGTACAAGCTGCAGTGGGACTGAATGTTCCCCACCCCCACCCCCGCCCCACCAGCCCATATGTTGAAAGCCTACCCTCCAAGGTGATCGTATCTGGGGCACCTGGGAGGTGATGAGGTTGTGAGGGTGCGGCCCTCGTGAATGGGGTTCGTGCCCTAATGAAGAGGCCCCAGAGGCTCCCTCATCCTTCTGCCATGTGAGGACACAGAAGACGACCGTCACCAGGCACGGAACCTGCTGGCGCCTGATCTTGGACTTCCAGCCTCCAGAACTGAGAGAAATAAGTCCTTGTTGTTTATAAGCCACCCGGCCGGTGGTATTTTGTTATAACAGTCAGAACAGGTTAAGGCTTCTAGCCTCTTCCTCTCCAGAACCTCGGGGATTGGGGCCTGAATTTTAGAATTGATTGGCGGAAAGAATCAGAAGAGAACTCAAACCCCAAGTACAGTTTTCAGGAAGAGGACGTGCAGCTGATGGGGGCAGTGACTTGGCCGCGGCCAGTGGCGGCAGCGGCGCTAAGGCAGGCCTGCCTCTTCCCGGGCTCCCACCAGCTCCCTTCCTCGGCTTCTGCAGCTGGCGGGGCTTGCCGGCACCTATTCTAGTGGTTGTAAGCAGGGACTCTTGAGTCACGAGAACTACACCTTTCCTAGTTCTTAGCTTCCTCACGCAGGGCAAGTCACATCACCGATATGCCCCTGTATTCTAAAATCTATACAATGGCGATGGTACGAGTCTGTACATCGTGGGCTTGCGGGGAGAACTCAGACACCATGGACGGGAGTGCAGAGGCCAGCAGGCTCACAGCAGCACGCACAGGGGGCTGCCTCCCACGGCTGCCAAACACCCCGTCCATCTGTGGGCACCTTTTCTGCCATGTGACTTGGCAAATGCCTTGTGTACAGGACAGGGTGACAGGAACTCAGGTCCTTTATAAGAGTGATGCAGCGATCCCCGGTGCACAGACTGTCTTTATGGTGCTGCACAACACTATAAATTCTACTTAAGCTGAAGCTAAATTTTCATTTTCTCCCTGAATTATTTACTCCGCAATGAATGGTGAAACCCAGGAGGGGGTGGTGACTGTGTGTTGAGTTGGTCAGGAGTGACTTAAAAAAATTGCTCTAGCTGCAGCAGCAACGAATCCCGCAAATGAAATGGCTGTCTCAGGCCACCCGTCTCTCCTCAGGTCACTGGTGAGTTTATGACGCCCCTGACTCCTGAACAGGCCACTTTACCCTCCCAGGTAATGTGTGTGCATGCACGGAATGAGCACGCGCTCGGGCACTGTCTGCCTGCTCACCTTCGCTCACCTGGGGAGTGAGACACCGAGGCCTGGGGACACGCCTGGTGTGGGAAAGGCTCAGGACACTACCCGAGTCACCGCTTTTAGAAGTCACCTTCCACGTCCGTACCCACCAGCAATTCGCCTGGCCTGGACATCTACACCCTGGCCCTCCATCACTGCCCCGGGGGCTCCTTTCATGGGTCACTGTTCATTTGCCCCTCCTCCGTCATCCTTCTCCAGTCTCAGCCGAATGGTGAACAGGTACACCTGTTGGACCAAACTTCACCACCTACCACCACCATGGTTGTCCACAAGGCACCTCATCACTTTAAGGGTAAGGTTCCGGAGAGAGCTGGGAAGCAAGGAAAGGTGGGGTGGGGGCTGGATAATAAGCCCGGCAAAAACAAACCCTTACCAAACAAATCCAATGGCAGACCCAATGGGTAATCTTCTAAGTATACTGTACCTTAGGTTCAATAATATAGAATTCCTAACCCATGTCAGTTTTGTTTCCACTTTTTAATTCTGCCATTTTTCCTTAAAATTTAGGTTGTAACAAAGACAGCAGACCTATGTTTGCCAAATCCCAGCCATGAATTCAGAGCATAGAGTCAAAACTAGAGCAAAAAATTATCAGTGTGCACAACTTTAGAAAATAGTTTAGTACATTTTTGTTATAAAACATCTGAAGAATATTCACATGTACTTATCAAATTTGCTCCTGATAATACATGAAAACAGAACTAAATAAACCGTACACAATAAATCCCAGGTAAATTATATAAAAAGAAACAAAATAAAGAAAAATGGGGGCCGGCCAAGTGGCTCAGTTGGTTAAGAGTTTGCTCAAGAGTTTGAGCGCTGAGCAACAGTGGTTCGAGTCCAGCCCGAGCTGAGCAGCCGCTGAGCTGCCAATAGGTGGCAGGATGGCTCGGCTAAAAAAAAAAAAAAAAGAAAAAAGAAAAAAATGTATTCGTGTTGGAAGAACGAATACTGAAAGACAGGGCACTTTCTTACAGCGCCATGGCAAAGATAAAGCCAACTGCCACTTGTCACCTTGCAGCAGGATTAACTACCAATCAATGACACTGCTATGACAGCCACATGGAGAAAGGCCACATTTACGTATGCAATGCTTTATGCAAATACTTTTACCAACCAGAATAACAAACAGTTTCAAATGCAAGGTCAGGTATGCCTGAACTCTGCTAGGAGGGGCTGAGGGACGCAGGCTCGCCCCTGAGAAAGGGTTCTGCAGCCTCCTCCTAATTCTTGCATAATCGGACCAGATGAACCAAAAGGTGAACATAACGAGAACAGGCATCAGACTTATCCGGAAATCAGACTGGCCGGTGCTGCCTGAGTGGAGTGGGGGCAAGGCCTGGCCCCAACTGCTTTTGTCACGCCTCCTTTACAAGCTTACAGTTTTTAGACTACACTGTCACCACTCCAAGTATCTGCTAAACTGAGCATTTACCAAGAGTGGGAAAGTAAACTGAAAGTAACATGAGCTTTCCTGCCGGAGGCACATGCAGGAAGCTCCGGGACCGCTGAGCCCTGCACTTCCTCATACAACGTGGCCAAGGACCAAGTCTCCACCCACCAACTGGGCGCACATCTGACTGACAGGGGTGACACACGTGCTCCCGCAGCATCAGTGAGAGGGACACGGGCAGTGAAGAAGTAGGATGTAGAAACTTTTGGCAACCAGGCGCTTCCTTTGAGCTCTTGCAAACCTGCTTCCCTAGGACTCACACCAAGCCCTTTTTGTTTAAAAAGCCAAGGACAAAGAAAATTTCAAATGGCGCACGTTCACCTTTGGGGTTTGCTTTCCCCCCCGAAGTAGCTCAGCGGCTGCATGGCCTTCGCCACAGAGCTGGTTCTGCCGACTGCCACTCACATGTGCGTGTGCGCGTTTGGAGAGCTGGACTCTGAGATGGCAGCGCCTCCCTCGTCCCAGTCTGGAAGCCCCGCTCCCCATGGCCATGCTCCTTTCACAAAAGCACAGTCCCCTCGAGAAAAGCAGTGTTTCCATCGGGGAAGATGGCTTCTGGTGACCACAGGGAGCCTGTCAGCTCTCTCCCGGGTGCTCAACTCTGAACATTCGCCCTTCTCTTTTCAAAGGGTGTTTCTTTCCTGCCTTTATAAAATCCCATGTCCGGCCTGCCCTCGTGGTTCCCAGGCTGCCTGGTAGCCAGAATCCCTTGGGAAGATGTTGAACATGGAGATTGCCAGGCTCTACCTGAAACTAATGAATGAGCTGGGATCTCCTGCCCAAAGGCCGGCTTTCACAGGCAAACCGAGGGGCTTCGTACACCGGCACAGGGCAACCACTGGGCTTGTCAGTAACCCGCCAGTTACAGGCAGCTTACAGTTTGCTGGGGGCACGTGAATGAGAATTCAAGAGCTACTCTTTCATTGCACCGCCTTCTGTTTCAAGAATGAGAATTGTAGCTAGAGAGCTACATGCTTACTACGATAGGTGGACATGCGCATCGAGCCCGTTGCCAAGGTCTAAGTTAGTGCATCAGCAGAACTTGACCTAACATCACTGCTTCCTACTTTCCCCCAGGACACTCCCATTGTTTTCTTAAATGGAACCAGAGACGCCTGAGCCGCCAGCATCCACTGGGCTGTTAAGAGGTCTGGCTCGCAGGAACATTGGCTAAAAGGACCTGTCTTCCTCCTGGTTTTGTCTTTTTAGATATAGTTTGTTCTGGTGAAAATGATTAACATTTTAAGCAGAGGAAAGAAAAGCAATTGAGTAGATTACATTTTAAAAGGATTATGTGCTATACAAATATACACTTCAGCTTTTAAACATTCACTTGGGTCTGACTTAAATGTCACAGGAGAACAGAGATCACCAAGCGCACGTCTGGGACTCCAGGCCACTGCGTCCTCTCAAGAGTGTTTGCAACTGATTTAGGGGGAAAAAATACTGAAGACGACCAACAGGCCGAGGGGTTAGGACACATTTCCCACGTTTT
The DNA here is from genome assembly GCF_001890085.2 of Hipposideros armiger. Classification (NCBI taxonomy): domain Eukaryota; kingdom Metazoa; phylum Chordata; class Mammalia; order Chiroptera; family Hipposideridae; genus Hipposideros; species Hipposideros armiger. Next base: position 5,665,633 of record NW_017731353.1, read on the forward strand.
CCAACAGCACACAAACTCCTTTAAGGAAGAAAATCATCTTATCTGGGTAGTCCTATTAACCCGTCACCTTCATTTGCGACCATGCTTGTGGCCGACAGTCCACATCACCTGGCTGTACTACAAAAACTTTATTTTCTTTGAACTACTGCTGTCCTCCTTGTCCGGGGCTCTGCTGTCCCAGCTAGAGTTCCTCTTGGGGGGCTGGCTCCACCTCTCCCGATCCCCTTCACTGAGGGCCCTGGTGTCTCTTCTGTGGCTGTGCTCCCCTTCCTGGTCACATTTTCTTGGATCTGTGGAGGCGCCTGTGCTAACAGCTGGATGGTCACACGGCCCGGGAGGCCTGTGGCTGCTCCCTGTGGCAGGAGACGGCTCCACGGGGCTGCCCAGCGCCTGGGGACTCACAGGGAAGCCTGGCTCTCCTGAGGGCGGTGTTGATCCCGGATGCTGGGGGCTCGAGGGCTGTGGATCCCTGAGACACCTCGCTGTGGCTTCAGGGTTCAGGCCCAGCCTCCTCAGCAGCCGTGGGTCCCGGAGCTGGTCCCTACCAGGAGGCCTTTCAGGGTCCTTTGCAGCGGCAGAATCGGTAGCTTCCTTGGAGTCCGAGGGAGTGTGGCACAGGGAAGAAGTGAAGGATGCCTTGGCAAGCTCCATGTCTGGCTTGTTGCTGGGCAGGCCGCCCGGGGACCTGGGCACCTCTGGGTGTGTGGTGGGCGGGTGAGTCAGGCTTCTCTGGAGCACGGGCTTCAGCTTCAGTATCTTCATGGCGTCGTGTTTATAGTTTTTGTCACAGGTCCTGATAATGGCGCCCCGCTTCTGGGCATCCTGAATCAGGTGATTCCAATGCTGATTTTCCTTGAAACAAGGAGAAAGGAGAAAGAATTACACTCCAAAGAAACACTCAGATTCTTGGGCAGCATGAAGCTCCAGCTGCATTTCTGAACAAACGAGACCCAGATGTTCACGAGGAGGTTCGCAAGAACCATTACCTTGTTAGACGGGGCTGAGAGGAAAAGGAAGAGGGCAGAGTGACAAAGCCACGTCACTAGAAAAGCCACCAGCTATAAGGAAGCGTTTCCGCCATTTGGACCACGTGTGCACCGGCCTGTGCAGCCTTGTCACTACTTACATTCCAATTAATTCAAATGAAACAGAATTAAATTTTCAGTTGCGGTAGCCACTCTGCAGGTGCTCAGAGGCCACATGTGACCAGTGGTCGGTGTCCAGGCCGGAGCAGGCCCGTCAGCCCAGAAGACTCCCCGAGCGTGCTCAGCTAGTCTTGCCTGCCTCGGAAGGCCAACCTTCTGGGACAGGGAGGCTTGGCTCAGAAAGCCCTAACTTTTGAGTGCACGTGACTGTTCCAGAAAAAGGGTCAGAGTCTTTCATCCAATTCTCGAAGGCTCCCAAACGCCAAAGGGCTGACCCGTGGGCTGCCATCCCACGGGGAGGAGTGGAGGAGGGGCGGCAGTGAGGCCACCCACTAGCATGTCCTTGCTGTGTGACCACATCACCTGACTTTTCTGAGCCTGTTTCCTCATCTGTCAAACAGGAATGTTTTATTTAATTGATTCTGAAAGCACACCATCTTCCCATCTCTGAATGTGGGGAGGCTCTTGGCCGGGAGCAGTTTATGACCTTAATCCTGGAGATTTCATGACCAGACAACTATAACCCCCTGACTTTTAGCCAATAAGACATTAAAAAAGAAATGCATCTCAGCTCTTGCCTGAAAACCTGCCCACAGGCATCTTCTGATGAGACAAGAAAAGTACCAGCATTAAGACTTGGAGAATGGAGATGGGTTGGAAGAAAAACCAGGAGACCATGCTGGGGCACAGGGGACGCATGTGCATGCACAGGGACACGTGTCCTTGAGCTGGACATAATTAAGCAGTGCTACATACTGAAATTGAAATACTTTTAGGAGTACCTTAACCTCTTCGTTTTATCTGTATTTTCTTTTATGTATGAGCACAAGTGACAGGATGAAATCTGTCTAAACAAGTCTGAGAGAGTTCTTTCGATAAATAAATATAAAACAAAAATTCTAGGTGAAAATGTGTCATGTCACTACTGTTTGACGATAGCACATAAAATGATGATGCACATTATAATTAATGGCTACTGGAATTTGATAAACTATGGTGACAACGGTGGCATCATGTGGTTTTTGTTAGGCTTAAAGGAAGTCACATAAATAAAGTACAGTGACTGGCACACACCAGGCAGTCCCACGGAAGCAGCGCCAGCCCCACGGCCCGCCCGCATCTCCGCCTCACTCAGAAAGCTCTGCAGAGTCCTACCCTGTGGCTGGAACACAGAAGGGAAGCACACAGCCCTGCTGCCATTTCTGCCATGTCCACTGCACCTGAACTTGGTGTTGAACTCAATCCTGAGATCACACAAACAGCTTTAAGAAGTGCTGTTAGGGGCCGGCCGAGTGGCGCGATGGTTAAGAACTGGCTTGGGACGCCAGAAGGCCCCGGTTCGGATCCCACACATGAGGGCCAGTGACACTGCTCTCTACAGCTAAGATGCTGAACAACAGCTCAACCTGGAGCTGGGCTGCCGTGAGTTGCCGGCGACGGCGTAGGCTGCAGCCCCTGTGGCAGTGGGTTGCCATGGGCTACCATGTGTAGTCAGCAGCCAGCGTGAGCAGCCAGCAGCTGCAGTGAGCGGCCTTCCAGAAGCCGGCTACTGATCTGCCTTGCCCAGGAAGAGCACAATGATGGTGCCAACTTGGGCCAGTGAAGCAACGTCCTCCACAACTAGACTAAAGAACAAAACGACAGCAACTTGTCTGTTCCCCTTCCCCCCAATTCCCCAATAAAAATCTTTAAAAAAAAAAGAAAGAAGTGCTGTTAGTCTTGGTTTCTCAGAGGAAACCAAATGCCTTAATCGTTGATCCCATTTCCGTAAGGGAAACTGAGCTAAAGAACCACCCACCCCTCCCACCACCCCCAAAAGCTCCAAGGACAATAAAAGTAAGTGTGAAAGCCCAAGTGATAAACCGGGAGTTTTTCTGTTCTATTCTTTGTCTCTTTTCGGAGCCTGGGTTCCTAGAGCTAAGCGAGTGTCATAGCTAGGGTAGCAATGTAGTCTGGGGGCTCACAAAGACTTTCTAAGGAGCACGCAGAACAGCGAACGGAAACCAATTTTCAACTTCCAAACCAGCTTCCTATGTCCTCCTGGGGCTTTCTTGCCCCTCCACTCCATCCTTCAGTCACAAAGACACTGGTCCATCCCAAATCTGACCATAGGGGGTGCTGTCAGGGCGCATAAAACTCCTGGGAGCCAAAGGAAGGGGGCAGGAAAAACAGGGGCACCCACAGGGCTCCTGTAATCAGGGCACCACCGAGAGACACAGCTCTAGTAACAGTCTCCTTTCAGGTTTAAACATTATCAAAACTCAACTGTGTAAAAATAATAATTGTAATAGATTATTCAAGTGACAGGTAATTTTTTAATACTCAAGTCCTTATGGTCACAGGAAAAATAATTTAAAAAAGCTTTTATAAAATAAAATAAAATAAATACAATAAAAAACGTTTTATTTTGAGGTGACTATAGATTGACATGAAGTTGCACAAAAAGGCAGAGAGGTTCCCTTCACACAATCTCCCCAAATCGTTATGAAAAACAATTTTTTAAACTTTCAATTTATATATAAATTTTTATAGCAAAGAAGCATAATAGTGAGCTTAACAGAAAGGCTTTTAATCATAAAAATATATTACCCCACTGAATTTTATTCTCAACAAGTATGAAGGGAAGCTCAACTTCAAAGAGCAGAAAGAATAATAGTGACCTCTATTCCACTGGATGCATTTAAGAGTGATGTAGTAATTTATTTTTGAAAGCTTTATTTTGTGAATTAAAGACTTAAATGTAAGACCTGAAACCAAAAAAGTCCTAGAAGAAAACATAGGTAGTAAACTCTCTAACATTGTTCTTAGTAACATTTTTTCTGATCTATCTCCTGGGGCAAGGGAAAAGAAAAAATAAACAAATGGAACTACTTCAAACTAAGAAGTTTTTGCACAGCAAAGGAAACCATCAACAAAACGGAACGAAATCCACTGCATGGGAGAAGATATTCACCAATGACACAACCAATAAGGGGTTAATATCCAAACTATATAAAGAATTCATGCAACTTAACACCCAAAAAAACTAAGAATCCAATTAAAAAATGGGCAGAGGACTTGAATAGATATTTCTCCAAAGAGGACATAGAGATGGCCAACAGATATGTGAAAAAATGCTCAATATCACTAATCATCAGAGAAATGCAAATAAAAACCACAAGGAGATGTCACCCCCACACCTGTCAGAATAGCTATCATCAATAAATCAACAAACAACAAGCGTTGGCGAGGATGTGGAGAAAAGGGAACCCTGGTGCACTGCTGGTGGGACTGTAAATTGGTGCAGCCACTATGGAAAATGGTTTGGAGGTTCCTCAAAAAATTGAAAATAGAACTAGCATATGACCCAGCAACCCCACTTCTGGATATTTATACTAAGAAATCCAAAACACTAATTTGAAGAGATATATGCATCCCTATGGTCAATGCAGCATTATTTACAATAGCCAAGACAAGGAAGCAACTTAAGTGTCCATCAATAGATAATCGGATAAAGAAGAGGTGGTACATATATACAAGGGAATATTACTTGGCCATAAAAAAGAATGAAATCTTACCATTCGCGACAACATGGATGGACCTACAGAGTATAATTCTAAGTGAAATAAGTCAGACCAAGAAAGACAAATACTACATGATCTCACTTATATGTGGAATCTAAAGAACAAAATAAATGAACAAACATAACAGAAACAGACTCACAGATGCAGGGAACAAACCAGATGGGGGGGGACTGGGGGGCAGGGTAGAAAAAGTGAAGGGACTAAGAAGCACAAATCGGTAATTACAAAACAGTCACGGGGATGTAAAGTAAAGCACAGGGAACATAGTCGATAATATTGTAATTAGTATGTAAGGTGCCAGGTGGGTACTAGACTAGTCAGGGGGAGCACTTCACAAATTACATAAATGTCTATGTAACCACTACGCTGTACACCTGAAACTAATATAAAACAATACGGTATGTCAACTATACATAAAAAATTTTAAAAGGGTGGTGGTGGGGGGGGGGGGAGAAGGAAAATACCTATCCTGACCAGTTGTAGAAACAACCCTGAATAGGCTAATTACCTTTATACTTATATTCTCCTAGTATGGAACTTGGAGATACATCAAGTTTTATTCCTTCTAAAAAAACAATAAAAATAAAAGCTCTATTTCAAATGTCAGTATGTATAATACATTAGAAGCAAAGTCTTTAGCAATACTTAAAAATAGGGGGTACACACAGCTTTTAGAATTCTTCCACAGGGGCACACAAACAAAACCAGAGCCAGCAGGCCTGAGAGCGGCATGAGAAACGCTGCCCTTGGGCGCCCTCTGGTGGCGCTAACCCCAATGGGAAGGGTCTAAGGCAGCGATTCTCAACCTTTCACAGGGGTCGCCTAAGACCATTGGAAAACACATACTTTCGATGGTCTTAGGAACCGAGACACCGCTCCTCTGCCCGTCTCCACGCCCACATGCAGATACGCCCACATACGAGTGCCCGGCGACCCCTGTCGACCCCAAAGGGGTCGCAACCCACAGGTTGAGAACCGCTGGTGTAAGGCGAGGGCTCCTCTCCTAAGCAAACCAATGACTGCCAGGTAGAGAAATGAGAAAACCCCAAAGTTCCTGCCCTGATGAGGCCAGCAGCAAATACAGGCTTTATGTAGCTGTAGAGCTCAGCCAAACCACTGTCTTCCAAAGAGGGGCCCTTCTAGAGGAGCATCTGTCCTGACAGGAGCTCTGAGGCCACTCACTTCCAGCGACAGAAGGAAGCAGCACTGCTCTACATGCTGCAATCGAGACAACCACGCATGCTCTCGCACACGCCCTCTCAGGGGCGTGAGGCTGGGCCTGCAGCAGCCACATTCACTAGTGTTCACGAAGTGCCAGGCACTCTGCAAGCACTTCACCCATATGGATTTTCACATCTTCTGCACAACCCCAGGATGCAGACACAATTTGTTTAAAGGTCACCTTGAGAGCACACGGTGGGCCCTTGGGCCCGGGCTGAGAAAGGGTTAAACGTTTCCTGGTGTATAAAAGCTCCAGGAAGAAGTTGTTGGAGGACATACAACTGGGGGGAGGGGCTCATTACTTAGTGGACACCTGAAGCCATTTCCATGTTGATGGAAAATAAAAACTAAACCCTGGCCCAGTGTCAGTGACAATGGGCAAACCTGTGAGCTCTCTGGTCCCCAAGAATCACCTACCATCAGGGTCCTCAGATGTCCGAGGATGAAGAGGCTGTACTTGGCCCGTGTAATGGTGACATTCAATCTCTGCAAACTTGCCAGAAATCTAGGCAACAAAAAGAGAAAAAAAAGAAAAAGGTACTTCCTTCTACAGAATGACGGAGCCTACCAGTGTTGGTGAGGCACAGGCAGGACTTCTGAGGTTTTCTCGGGCTCCTTCTGCCTCTTTAGAGTCACCGCGCTTTCTCCCTCTCTTCCCAGCACAGGGCGCCTGGCCCAGACGCAATTCCCATTAAAACCAGTAAACAAAACACCTGTGCTTTCGAGTCTGCGACTTCAGGGCATGATTACTACACCAAAGGGACATGAGTGTCTGTCAATTTCCTATTTGGACTTGAATGAGATACCGGAAATTTTAACAGTATGATTTCTAAGCCTTAAAAACATCCTAAAAATATGATACTAGATCAATTATTCTTAAATTTAAATATATTTGAGGTTATTAAAATATTGTGGGTCTAGTACAGAAATATACAACATTAGACATGTAACAATTGATCAGAGAAGAGCTCTGAAATCATAGAATTGGCGTATGATAACGGTTAAATGGCAAATGAGTTGGAAAAGAATGGACTATTTTACAAAGTCGTCCTGATAACTGGCCCCATTTGCATATGCAAACTAACTCTAGGTAGGGGCAGAGATAACTAAATTACTGTTTTCTTTTAAGAACAATGAAACATATTTACAGTCTGTAAATTCGATCTGCTACTCCTGAGAAGAAAAAAAATCTCAGGGCCCTGAGCCTCAGGGAGTTTTCTGTCACCCATTACCTTGTCCTTAGCATCTTCAGTAAATACTCACAGTAGTTAAGGTGAACCAACTTAGCCAAAGCAGAAAACAGAGAGAGAGGAGGAAAAACCACTTCATGACACATCCCACGGGAGAGTAACACACCCCTGCAAAGTACACTTGATCCAATGATTTATTTCACTCTTATTAAAGAACAGATTCACACCGTGACATGGGTTAATATACAAGGTATCAAGAGAGGCAGACCTAACAGTGGATCAATTTCACAACTTAAAAAATCAATTACAGTTACTCACCCGATTGAGCCTTGCATGGAATTTGCTCTGACACACGTAACAATGACACAATCTTTCTGCCGTCCCTGGAATGCATCCACAGTATCTACTTCTGCCGGCCTGCTTATAAAAGAGAGACATATTTACTGGAAAAAGTAAGATAATTGTGAAACATACATGTTTATATAGTACTATTTTTCAGAAACTTTTTTCATGGTCTCTTTATTTACTGAAATATAATTCACATAACACAAACTTCACCACTGCACAGCACATCGCTCAGTGGTTTTTGTCTTCGCTAGGTTGCGCAGCCATCCATCATCACTATAGAACTTCACAACATTTCAATCGCCCAAAAGAGAAACCCCGTGCCCCTTAGCCGTCAGTCTCAATTTCCCCTTCTCCCCAGGCCCTGACAACCACTAACCTACTTTCTATTCTGGAAACTTCATCTATATGGAATCACAAAACATGTGGCCTTTTGTGTTTGGCTTCTCTCAGGAGTGTTGTCAAGGTTCATCTATGTTGCAGCGCGGATCGGCACTGCATCCCTCTTATGACCAAATAGATGCTGGTACTGGTATACCAACATTTATCGATCCATTTACAAAACCTGGTCCTCGGTTTTTCTTCATTGGGAAGTGTTTGATTACTAACTCCATCTCTACTTTTTATAGGTCCGTTTAAATGTTCTTTTCTAAAGTCAATTTTGGTTGTTTGTGTGTTTCTGAGTTAATGGATTTCCAATATTTAAACTTTAATTTTACTGTTGAGGTAAAAATGACAAAAACATGATCTTCACCCTATACACAAAGACACTAAAAGGGTTCAATTATTCTAAATGAAAAAGTGACTTCTCGCTCGAGTTAGAATTCACATTAACAAGTCATGGAACTAAAGGGAAAGGCCTGGAGTTTCTCCATTAATTCCACTGTCAAGTGTAATGGTGATGACATTCCAGCTGGCAGGAGGCACTGTGTCCATGGGGCGACAACAGCACCCGTTCCCTACCCAGCTCGCGTCTACGGGCCGTGTCCTTGCCTCTCCGTGCTATCTATCTTGCCAGGGCCTCAAACCACTCCCTAGAGTCTCCTTTTCTTCTTTCCTGTGATCCCCGCTTTCTTCTCTGTAATTCAACAGAGACACTGGCAATGTCTGTAACGATATAGACGGCTTACCCTTTTCCATCAAATTCTTTGTCCAGCTCCTTCTGAATCATCATCTTCTGGGCCTTGTAATGGGTTATGATACCAATTTTTCGGGAAGTAACATCCCTTTTTTCTTTAATAAGTTTAATGATCTCCATTACCAGTTTTATTTCTTGAACATTTACATATGAGCTAAATAAGACGGGAAAAAAAAACACATCAAAATGAATAGCAGTCTAGTTGCTCACTTAAGTCCCACTTTGTTTTCCATTAAAGGGCAGGTAGGTTCCATCGCTACTCAGTCAGCAGCGACTCAGAGGCTGAGCATTAATACGGTCCACATGAATAGAGATAGCTGCCTGGTGAAATGTGAAGTTGTAAGAGAGAAAAAAGTTCACAGTCAGCTGAAGTTTAAGCACCAGTTTCTTAAACATGTTAAAACAGGGACAGCAATCATAAGAACAAAGTGTAATAATGAAGATATGAATAATAATAGCTACCATTAAGGATTTGCTATCTCCCAAACACTGAGAAAAGTGCTTTACATGGATTATCTTTCTTACTCGCCCACCAGGGCCGAGCCGATCACGCACCACACAGCCGACAGGATGCCATCCACACGGCTAACATGCTGCGCGCCCGAGAGGAACAATGCGAGGCCCTGCAGCAGGCCCAGGTCCTCACTGACCTCCTTGCTGGCCCCATCCTGCACTCCAAGTCCCCTCCCAAACCACAGTGTCCTCACCCACAGCAGGCCACAGGCACTGGGGCTGCACTACTGCAGCTTCCCTTTAAGAATCTTAAGTACCCACCATCCTAACTTCAAGTCTTACCATACAGACGGCCCCGTTAGCTAGCTCTCTCTTCCACCCTTGGAATCTTTCTTTTGCTTGGTCACCTCCACCCCCACTTCAATGCCCTGCTCCGAGCCGGCAGGCCCCACTGTAGCCTTTACAGCCCTTCTGTCATGGCAAACCCCCAGGCAGCTGCTGCTTTGTATTTCTAACTGCTGCACCCCTCCTGACTAATGTCTGAGCATGAGCACACGACACAGGTGGAATGTGTTTCCTCGCACTTCACCGATGGCACAGAGGTGCTGACAAATGCAGCCTCCACACCAGGACTCCTCTTGTCTCACAAGCAGCCCTGGCTCCTTGGAGGTGTTTCCTCACTAGCGACCACCACTCCTCTTTGTTGTCATTCACAGGCTGCCTGAACAATCCAACACACTGCGAGTACTGCCCACCCTCCGTCTCACACCTTGATGCAGCTGAATCTGCACTTGTCCTTCACAGCCCTTAGCCCACCGGGGCAATTCCCTTGGTGGTTACTTGGTCGATGTCCATCTTCCCTGTTCGACCATGATCACCTTGCTCTGGGGCCACATGTTTTACTCAAAGCTATGATCTCAGTATGTATCTATACAGGTGCCTACCAAACGCTAGTTAATGTGATCCCCATTATACATTTAAGAAGAACTAAAAGGTTGAAAGAGAGAGAGAATGATAAAAAAAGAGCTAAGTAAAAATGATTGTGCCCTGGCCCTAGGCAGAGAGATGTGTTACATGCAAAGTGTTTTGAATATAAATATGAACAAAAATAAAATAATTATTCTGGGGTCATCACTGGGGGTTGAAGAAAGAGAACATACTCATTATCCCGTCTTTCTGAACCGTCTCCGACATCAAACACAAGGTAGGGTTGAAACACCCAATCTGATGAACACCGACTGGTCTCAGTCAGCCTACAAAAATGGAGCCAGCATTCAGAATCCAAGTCAAGTTATCAGAAAAAAGTTTAAATTATACATTTTTTTTCTGTAGGGGAGGGAGCTGGGCAAAGTAAGGGGGCAAGAAGAACCTTCTTTATTAAAATGTGCTTTACTGAAAGGTAAAAAACAAATTCTATTTCTATTCTAGTGCTAAGGGGAATGATCTGTGTACTTAAGACATAACAATTGTGATTGAAAAAGTACTCATAACAGAGGAAGTGAAAAGAGCAAGCCATAAAATACTATGTAGAGCATGGTGTGATTTTTAATTTTTTTTAATTAAAGAAAGAAAAAGTAAAATATGCATAGTGCAAGGGCTGGAAGAAGACACACCAAAATGTTACCAGTGATTATTTCTAGGTGGTATAAATATGGGTGGTTTTCCTCCCTTCTTTTTTGCTTATCTACGTTGGCTGCCATCAACATGGCTTTCATAATTAGAGAAAATGATCAAACCTTTGATTTATGCTTCTTATGGTAAGACTTAAGAACACAGTAAAATAGCTATTCTTCCTAGGATGCTAACTGACAAACAAAACCAGCTAACAATCAACGACTAGACCTACCTGTTTGTTTTCAGATTTTTGTTATAAATGTAAGTAGAAGGGAAGAGACAGATGTCCGGGTGCATCCGGTACTGGACGCTGAGCTGGACCACAGGCAGCCTGCCGCTCACACTGTGCTCGACGTTCTCTTCCAGCAGCTTGTAGAAGCGGGCCATCAGTGACTGGTCATAGCCGTACTCCTGCGCCTTCTGCCACGGGCAAAATAAAGCAGCCATCTCTAAGAAATGTGCTGGTACTTCTCCCACTATTATAAAAACAACTACTGAGCTCTGATACGTACATGGCAAGGTTCAGGTGCCATCATCAACAATCAAAGATTCAGAGAAAGAAGCTGTTTGTGACCCTGGCCCTTGAAAAGCCACGCACCTTGACCATAAAAGTTGAGGTATTTTCTCCTTATTTAGAAAACCTACATACTGCTTATGAAAGAGATGTGACCTTGAGAATGGCTGCAACCAAAGCTATTTTGATGCTGTCAGAGGTCACCTGACTCAATGATGTAAGAAGCAAAGAATGTGACACAGATTTTTAACAATTACTTCTGGGGTATGCTCTCAACAAACAGAAATACTCAATGTCATTGTAAACAAGCACTTTTAAAAGACCAACTGCTTTATCCATCCCTCTTGTACACACTGACATATAAAATTTACAGTGTTGGGACTGCTGAGGTAAGATCAAGTCTCACAGAACTTATATTCTAGTGGAGGACACAGACAACTGACTAAGTTCATTTCATAAACCCAAAATAGATTACAACCTGCAATCTGAAAAACAGTCACCTAACTGACAAATGAAGAAAATCGTACGTTATCATGGCTGTGCCTTGGGATAGACTTTTCAAGGTCAGCATCACACCAAAATCCAAAAAGCATTACATCAAATAAGCTAGAAGCAAAAATGTGCTCTGAAAGTGCACGAAGATGATGGAATCTTCTCAAGTAATACTGAGCATGTGTGCAAAATCTGAATAAACCTGTTTCATGAACTGTGAGAGTGGGGAAAAAAAGGCATTTCTTAAAGACTACATCATTTATGAATGTGATTTGAAATAGGTTTGTGCAACTAAATAAAATAAAGATTAGTAACATCTGACAATCTCATTTACATCCCCAAAAGTACGCTACTCAGGTTAGCCAAAACGTCATTTTGCATCTTCTCTCTCTCGGGAAAAAGAAAAGGGACTTCTATGAGGTAACATGTCTACTTCCATAAAAAAGCTGAGTCCACTTTATCGAATGAGGCAGATTTCTACATTCTGACGTGGAAGGACATTCCTGATCTATCTACTGACTTTTGGCCCCGAATGATTCTGCCACCTTAAAACAAAGTCAAGTGTCTCTAGTGAGATTACAAACAACAGGGGAGAGGTTCACAACGGAGGCGCTGCTCTGCCCACGTGCAGAGTTCACAATTGCTTTCCCTTCACGCCCCTTGCACCTTGTGAGGCTGGGGGGGGGGGGGGGGGGGGGGGCCACAGGCACATGTGCACGATAGGACAGGGTTCTAAAAGGGGAAATGGACTCTTTTTAACGCTGTCCTCAAATTGGCACATATTGAAATACCAATCATAGCCTGGGATTCTTTTCCTTGCTTTTAAAGATTTTCCTTTATTATTGTTTTGGTGTTTGTGGTATTAAAATAAATCAGATGCGGCCCTTAAAATAGCTGCATGCTGCCTTTCCCAAAAGAGGCCCAAATGCCCACAGAAGAGGTTCCTTCTAGTCTGCGGGTCTCTTAACACGGCTCCTGTCAACACGTCTACGGAAGCACAGCTGTGAACACAGGGACATTTCAGACACTACTCACACACTGACTGGTGACGCAGACTGGCATCTATATGTTTAAATGCTCCGTCCTCAATTTAAGACTCCAACAGTAGAGTTCTCTTTTCTCAGCCTTTCCCACTTTTCCTTGCAAGTAACATGATAACCCAAGAAAAACGCCCCCACAACTCCAAAAACACAGCCCCAAAGACCCTTAAAGAAACAGGGCAAAACTCACCATAGAAATGACTGTGGGAGGGAGCTGTTTGGGGTCTCCTACCAGGACAAGCTTGTTGCAACGATGGATGAGTGGGGTCAGAGTTTCCACTTCACAAGACTGGCCGGCCTTAGTAAGAAAGCACAGGATGGAGAAACAGTCTGAATTATCTTTGCGATTTAGTCATCCATGTACAGTTTATCTAATTCACAAAAAGAGCAGAACTTTCTCCGTCTGCACCAAGTATCAAAAAAACGATTTTCTTTAGTCAGGAAAACAAACAAACAACAAAAAAAAACACTCAAAAAAACCCCTAGCACACACATATTGTGAAGTCAGCCACCCCTCAGGTGCCACTGACGCTTGGGAACCAGACACAAGCTACTAATTAGGCCACGTAATGTCCCAGGATTGTGGTTCTGAGGATGTGCATGTCAGGGTCTCCACCCAGCCCCACTTCCTTCCTCGGTCCTCGGTAGGCCTTTCAACTCCAAGGTTCAAGCGCCTCTTCAATTCAATGACGTTTTCTTTGAATATTTCATCACTTCCACTTTTTGTATTCTTTCATTTTGGTGAACAACGGGCTTGGATCTCTGGATCAATTCTCTGTCCCTCCCTTGCCGTTTCTTTCGTGCTCTGGCTCCACATTCTAGCAAACAGTAGGTGCCTAACAAATGTTTGCTCAATGAATGAACTAAGAATAAAGGCTCTTAGCTAAAAACACTGTGGCTCAGGGATGTCCAAAGTTATATTCAAATGCTTCGAAAGGTTAACAGAAACATTCTGAGCAGAAGCTAGGTAGGTAACTCTTGGAAGGAATCTGGGGAGGAACCAGCAGGCTTCCTTAAGACTGTAACCCCAATTCTGGAGAAGCAACTGTAGCTGTGGTGAGTCATTAACAGCCCATTTCAACTTGGGACACACACACTCCATCAGGGAAGAATCAAACGCGCAAAGACCACTCTGGCAACACTCGGTGGCCACTGCTCATCTCAGCCTTACAGCACAGTTGGAGTGGCTTACTGACCTCATCGACAATGACACAACTGAAGGGGACACCTCCTTGCGCCCGAAAAGCAGACTCAAGCAGGAAACCGCCACTCGTGCTCAATGTGCAGCAGATGACATGGGATTCTAAAATGATGATATTCTGTGTTTTCTGTGGGCGTCCTTGAACCTTGGGCAACAAATACAGATTAATCAGTATTCAGTTGTATATAAATTCTCAACTGTGATAGGCCTGTTTTTACTGTAAAACACCCGCTGTTTATTACGTGACAGAATAATAGTAAATGTTAAGGGAGAACCTCAAATCTAGAAAAGAGCAGTAACATTCAAGATAATCAAAACCACCAAAAAGAACACTGCTTTGCAGTATAGTCTAAGCTTAGAATATAATTTAAGCACACAAAGAACAATTTATTCGGGGTTTGATTTGGTCAAAGTAGATTATAATTCTTACAACCAGATAGATGTATGTTGGCAGGTATCAGGATAAGTACAGATTCAATCATTCTACTCAGCTGTGAAGCAATTATTTGAGTAAAACCAAGGTCAGAACTAAACTTGAATGTATGTTTTTCTGTTAGCTTTAAAAATGTTCTTTTTGGGCTGGCCGAGTGGCGCATTGGTTAAGAGCTGGCTTGGGATGCCAGAGGGCCCCGGTTCGGATCCCACATATGAGGGCCAGTGACACTGCCCTCTACA
>NW_017731353.1:5688128-5695634 GCF_001890085.2 Hipposideros armiger
AAATAAAATGAGAACACAATAAATAACTTTGTCAATATATTTAAAAACCTAAGATGAAGTGGAATTTTTTCTTGAAAACGTGAATTGGCAAAACTTCATCAAATTTGTATAGACGTGTAGCAATTACACGCATTTAGACAGTAGATAAAAACTTACCCTCTGTCAAAAATAGTTTAAAAAACAAACAACAAACCAACCAAACATAACAACACTAAAAACAAACTGACCTTCAAGGAAGAGATCATCTCTGTGTTGTACAAAAACACAGAGTAAACAAAAAAATTCTACCCAACTCCATTTTTAAAGTCTAACTAACTCCAATACTAAAACTAGACAAAAATACAATGAAGAAAAATTACAGGCTAACTTCACTTATGAATAGTAATTTTAGAAATCCTCAATAAAACATAAGCAATCTGGTCCGGCCGAGTGGTGTGTTGGTTAGGAGTTGGCTTGGGATGCCAGCTCTAAGCAGCAGGGCCCCAGTTCAGATTCCACATGGGGGCCAGTGATGCTGCGCCCTCTACAGCTAAGATGGTGAACAACAGCTCAATCTGGAGCTGGGCTGCCATGAGTCACCGGCAACCGCGTAGGCTGCAGTGGAGCTACAGTGGGTTGCCGTGAGCCGCCAGCAACAGCATAGGCTGCAGTGGGGCTGGCCAACAGCAGGCGTGAGCCACTGTGAGCTGCCGTCCAATGGCCGGCGAACAATCTGCCTCAGCCGGGAAGAGCGCAATGATAATACCAACATGGGCCAGTGAAGCGACATCCTCCACAACTAGACTGAAGAACGAAGGACAGCAACTTGTCTGTTCCCTTTCCCCGATTCCCCAATGCTGCTCCCCTCCCCCAATTCCCCAATAAAATCTTTAAAAAAAAAAAAAAGTAGTACATGACCAAGTTGCCTTTATTCTAGGAAGCAAAGGTATTTTAACATTAGAAAAATGTAATTTACCACATCAACAGATTAAAGAAGAAAAACTTCATTATCATTTCAACAAATGCAAAAACCGCCCCCCAAAAATGCATGCAATAAAATTCAACACCCATTCATGATGAAAACTCAGAACTTTTTTAACCTGATAAAAGGTATACACGGAAATCCACAAATGAATACCATACTTCATGGTGAGATGTCATTTCCTTAAAGGACACTCAGGACCACGGAAGTGGTGAAAAAAAGTGAAAATGAAAGTACTGAAAAAGAAAAAAGCTCCTGACAGACAGAAGATTCATTTTCTAAGAAAACAAATTAAGACCCCCCACAGCTGCCTCACATGCCTGCCCGTGCCTGCCTGCCTGCCGTGGTGCCCTCAGTCTACACCTGACAAGTCAGGAAAAGGTGAGCTCCAACTGCACCCAGCACGGGAACCAGCTGCTCATAGACAGGTGCGCCGGCCACTTTCTAGAAGAATCTAGCACTATCTAGAAAGTGAAGATGCCCAAATCTCTTCCAGGTAAACATGCACTAGGCCAGTGTTCTTATAAGCTCTTTGGAGCTTGCCCTAGAGCACGAAGTAGACTTCACCCCTCAGCAATGGAAGCGGCATCACAAAACAACACGTACCCTCACTACCTACACTCTGACCTTTGCTCTTCAATTCTGTTCTAGTTTACCTTGGTTAAGAAGGCTGCTGCTCTCCCTAAACTGATCTGATAGCTCACTAATGGTCACAGCCACAATGTGAAGAGCTCTGCCCTAGGAGGCTGCATGGAACCCCGGGAGACGCGGGTGAGAACCCACGCTCGCCTCAGTGTGTTCCCTCCCTTTCACTGGTCTGTAGTGTGACAGGTACAATTCATTTACTCGCTGTGGTAATGTAATTTCTGTACCTGCCTGGACAAACACGCACAGGTACAGGGATGTTCACTGCAATAAAATCTGAAATAACAAAAGCTGGAAAAAAGCCCAAATTTCTGTCAATGGACAATGAATAAATCGTGCACGCATACAATGAAACACCCTGCAGTGGTTAATTTACATGGCTGTGTGGATACACAGTGACATACAAAATCGTAAATCTCACCAACGTTATGGTGGGCGGGAAAGTTGCAGACTGACAATGTAAGTTTTAAGATCAAATGAATTCTGTCTGTGGGGATACGTGTATTGTCAAAAGGAAACCGTGCGCGGCCCCTCAGAACACAGGCAGCCAGTCCCAGGTCCCCGAGCTGGGTGTGGCCAAGTGAGTGAGCCCAGGGGAAATGAGTGCTGCCAGCAGTGAGTGTCTGGGACTGTCCTGAGGTGGGACTAGCGTGCTCCCTTTGCCCCTTCCCCTTGTCTTCCTCACTTGCTGCTGGACGTGATTGCTGGCACTGCGCAGCCCCCTCTGACCATGGGTGCACTAAAGAACGAGTGGAGCAAGACAGAAAGGGCCTGGGTGTCTGCAGATGCCAGCACCAGCGCTGAACTGCCTGTCTTCGGCTTCTGAGAAAGAAACTTCTCTCGTGTTTGAGCCACGGTATTTGGAGTCTCTCTTGTCTGTAGCTGAAGCTAATCCTAACTGATAAAAGGTACTGTCAGATAACCTCGAGAAAAATAAAATGTGGCTGGAGCTTGAAAAACTAGGTGAATACAGAGCCCTAACCACACCACTCAAAGTGTGTGCTCCGAGAGGAGGTGTTTAGGTGAAGTGAACAGAAAGCATTTCACATCTTCACTCAAGCATCCTGAACCATCCGTGGTGATGCTCTTCACCCACCTGTCAACTGAACTGAAAATAGGTTCCCCTGGGGCCAGCCAAGTGGCACGTTGGTTAAGAGCTGGCTTGGGATGCCAGAGGGCCCCGGTTCGGATCCCACACATGAGGGCCAGTGACACTGCCCTCCATAGCTAAGATGCTGAACAACAGCTCAACCTGGAGCTGGGCTGCCNAAAAGAACAGCGAGAACTACAATATTGCCACAGAGACATGAAAGACAGTTCGAGGAATATAATTAATAATGTTGTAAATATTTTGTAGGGTGTCAGGTGGTCACATGTCTTGCTAGGGAGACCGCATCATGGATTGGATGGGGAAGAGGCTTGATCCCTGCACTGTACACCTGAAGCTGATGTTGTATAATATTGTATGTCAACTATAAGTGAATATATATATATAGATAGCTAGCTAGATAAATAGATAGATAGATATAGTCATGGGACGTGGAGTATAGTGTGGGAGTAGAGGCAAGGGAATTGTAATAGATACGTATGATATTGGGGGGAAGTGAGGCGGCAGATTGGGGGAGGGGGGTTGTCACTTCGAGGGGTAAAAAGTATAACTATTGCACTGTGTTGTACAGCTGAAACTCATTCTAAAAAATGTGTATTTCATAATAAAAAAAAAGAAAAGCGCGCTCTCAAAGCTGGACAGACTACCCGCAGGGCCTCTGATCACCGTTAATGCCGAGCCACTTCCTACCACACAAAAGGAAACAGAACCAATGTTACTATGTACCTTGTTTTGTACTTACTCATTCTGTGGTTCACTTGGCTGTCCAAACTGAATTTTAGAACCTCATTATTAATAGATTTTTCTGGACCCAGACGTACTAAATTTATATCTCCACAGTTTCCTGTTGATAAAAATTAGAGATTAATAAGGACACCGCAACATCTGTACATAATATCTATTTCTAAGCAAGTATTTTAACAATCAGAGAAGGGAGCTAACATGAACTGTCCATCAACTAGATTCCTGGAACTCTACTGCAGGCTTCATACACATCATTTTAGAGGTCCTTCCTAACAACCCCATAACGCAACAGAACCATTCTTACCTAACAGAAGCTAGCAAAGTCGCAGAAACACTACATTGCAGGGTTCAGATTCTATTCATGTTTCTCAAATTATATTCTGTACAAAATTCCATTGTAAAATATATTTGGGAAATGGTGAGTTAAAATAAAACAGATTTCTTATCCACAAGCTAGTTCAGATATATAGATATATATAAAGACTTTCATGTATGAATACATACTTGAATTTCAAGAACAGAATCTCACTTGACCATCAATCATTTTCTACGGGATACTCAAAACAACATTTTTGAAACTCTGCTCCACATCACACGCTACTCCAGAAATTCTGGAGTGTGGTCATTCTAAAATCTGTAAACATCATTTAACTGGCTGGTGTACTGACCACATGTTGATTTTAGGTTACCACATTTTAGTTATTATTTAATCTAAAACTCTCACTGCATTACTGGGCTAAACTATAGCAGTCATGCAGTTTATCAACACTCGTCCCTGTGGGACACGTCACAGACTTTTTTTACTATCTATTTCCTTCTACTGAATCAAAGACCCATAAGAACAGGGTTTGGTTTTGGTCACCGCCCACAACAGTGGCTGGCACACAATAATACCCCCTGAATGAACAAGTGACTTATTACAAAGTTGTCTACAACTTATTTTTGTTCCTAGTTCAGCTCCTTCTTCGCATCTGAAGCCATCTTCTTTGGCCTACATTTACTTGAAGGTTTTAAAACTGGTAACTTACTTGTCTTTTTGAAACAGGGCCCGGTTGGGACCCCCACAAAAGAGGCCTCGCCTCTCCCTGCTCTAGAGTTTAACAATGGATCAACCCCCTCCCTGTGGTTTGAGTTTGGAATGTCCCCTGTTCCAGTTCCCTGCTTTAGATAATTACCCTGAAACTTATGCTTGTTTACTGATCACCAGAATCTCTACGGCCTAGCATTCTTTCCAGGTTACTGTCATCACTGCTCCTGGGTTGATGGCCACGGTGGAGAGCCACATGGCCTGAGGGGAGGCTCCACACAGACCCCGGGAACCATCACGTGGCCTCTGGAGGAACGCCCAGATTTTCCCTTAAACACCCCAAGCTGGTCTGAGAATGTGAAGGCAGTTTTTGGAGGTGTTAACCCGCTGCCTTCTCAGACCACCGGAGCTCTGATAATAAACGCTTATTTTGTGACCCAACTCCTGCGTCAGTCTATTGGCTGAGCGGTGCAGGTTGAGCGGTGCAGGCAGCGCGAGTCCAGACTCGTTTGGCCTCCAGTTTCCTTTCCACCAGGAAGGTGGATAAGATCACCTAGAAGCTCACCCTCTATGAATACCTAGACTTGTTCCATAAACTATAACAGACAGCCTTTAAATTGCAGGGGAATTCAAAAGCATGTAAGACAAATCCCTCAGGGGCCAAAAACAGAGAAAAAGCGGAAAACCAGAGTTGAGAGCTTCGAGCTGCTGTGGCTTCTGAGGGATGGGCTGAGGGGTGAGCGAGCGCTGGTCTGTGTCGGTGCTCAGGTGTTTTTTTAAGTTACATTCAATAATAAAAAAAAGAGATTTAAAATCTTTGGTTCTACAGAGTTTTACAAATGTCTACATTGGCAAAAGTACCATTCTAATCAAGATATACAGGTTTGGTAACAGAGGCCTGGATTTAAAGCCCACTAGAAGGCAAAAGGGCCTGAAAGGGGGCGCGGGATGAAAATCCAGTGACCCTGTCTTGGCCTGGGCTTGGCTGGACAGAACAAATGCTCTTCTGGGACTGTCCAATCCCAGACCCGTGCCAAAGGTAAACTTAGAGACTAAATATATGATACAGGGAACAACAAAAGTGACTCTCAGAAATACAGCTGAGGTTTTTTTTTTGTTTTCTTTTTTAGCTGAGCCATCCTGCCATCTGTTGGCAGCTCAGCGGCAGCTCAGCTCGGGCCGTGAATCAAACCGGGGACTCTGTTGCTCAGAGCTCAAACTCTTGAGCGAGCTCTTAACCAACTGAGCCACTTGGCCGGCCCAGATGAGGTTTTTAAAATGAGAACACAATAGGGCCGGCCGAGTGGCGCGATGGTTACNTGGAGCTGGGCTGCCATGAGTCACCAGCGACGGCGTAGGCTGCAGTGGGTTGCCATGGGCTACCGTGTGTGGCCGGCAGCCAGCGTGAGTGGCCAACCAGAAGCCGGCGACTGATCTGCCTCGCCCGGGAAGAGCACAATGATGGTGCCAACTTGGACCAGTGAAGCATCGTCCTCCACAACTAGACTAAAGAACAAAAACGACAGCAACTTGTCTGTTCCCCTTCCCCCAATTCCCCAATAAAAATCTTTAAAAAAAAAAAGTTCTTTTTTTAAAGGCTAGTACCTACCATAACGCCTGTAAAACTGATAGCATTCTACTTCTATACTAAGAAAAACCACCTTTGTCTACTGCAATGCAAACAGTGGACCCTTGAACAACTCAGGGTGAGGCGTGCCCCTCCCCCTCCCAGGAATCCAAAACCCTCGTACACTGAAGTTGGCCCTCCGCATACGGAGATTCTCAATCTTGGTTCAAAAACACAAGTGTACTGTGGTCGAAGAAGATGGTGTGAATGACTTCACAGTGCAGACCATTTAGTGTTCTGCTTAATAAACTCATGTTTTCATCAGAGGTTCACTCAGCCCGTTTCTGCTCCTGGAGGTGGGACTTCTGTCCCTGTCTGTGATACATGCACCCACAGGCACCATGGCATGTGTATGGGCTCTGGGAAGACGGTGGCACCGTGGCCCTGCAGTGCTCCC
Organism: Hipposideros armiger; assembly: GCF_001890085.2. Classification (NCBI taxonomy): domain Eukaryota; kingdom Metazoa; phylum Chordata; class Mammalia; order Chiroptera; family Hipposideridae; genus Hipposideros; species Hipposideros armiger. The sequence continues at coordinate 5,694,638 of NW_017731353.1, forward strand.
ACGCTGAAGTCGCCACGCGCGACGAGTTAAGTGGCCCACAGAGCAATGTGCTGAGCAGAGGAGAGCACAATACCCATGAACATGGACTTCACTGTTAAACTTGGAAAGACTGATTTTGGGCTCAGTTTAAAATTTTAATGAAAAGCTTTCCACATAGTTTTTAACTTAAGTAAACAAACTGCTAATGTGACTATGCATTAAATTCAACTATTTATTTAGCCACACAGAGAAGGCTTATAATACATTCAAGATAAAAAAATCTCATAAAAAATACTAATTACCAGCTGACATTATTGTCTCTTGTGACCTCCAACTGAAATACTGTATTATTTAAAATGCAATGGAGTTGCCACTGTCACTACTTGAATTAAGACACATGTGATTTTCTTTCTTTTTTAATGGGGAAACTACCCATAAACCTATTTTTATTAACTACTCATCTGATTATAATTATCATAATTGATTTTACAGTTTGGGGAGGGGGAGAGTAGAGCACCTACCAAGAGTTTTTAATACTTACCCAGACCTAGAAAAGGAAAAGCTATTCTATAATCACCACTTACTTAGAAATCTCATGTGGTGATAAGCATTTTTAGGCTAACGAAAAAAATGTAAATGTACATGTAACTATACCACTTTCTCCACTCTTCAATTTGTTTCAAATTTTTCATAATAAAAAAAATTTTAAGTGTAATTGATAAAAGCCCATAGGTCATCTGAACTATTTCATAATTAAATTAAAAAAAAAAAAGAAAAAACGGGAAAATGCTATAGGCGAACTACTTACCTCTTTAATTTTAGAAGCAAGTTCCTGCCTTTCTTTTGAAACTTGGGTAATTTTTTCATCTAATTCTTGCCTCTGGAAAAAATTATAATGCCAGCATTAAAACTGAACTAAGCATGGGCCGGCCGAGTGGCGCGATGGTTAAGAACTGGCTTGGGATGCCAGAGGGCCCCGGTTCGGATCCCACACATGAGGGCCAGTGACACTGCCCTC
>NW_017731353.1:5697484-5698806 GCF_001890085.2 Hipposideros armiger
AGCTAAGCTCCTCCGTGGCACTGCTGCCTCCGCATCCCTTCTGTGTGGCCAAGCAGCCTGCAAGGACCTGAAACTTACTGACCCCTTCAGACAAGCACATGCTCTAGGTACAGCCCAGGGTCACGAGCACATTGTAAGCTCCTGACAGGACATCTCCAACAGCCCTTGAGATCAGCAGTCTCCCTGCCCCCCAGTGCCCGTATGCCTTATGCGTCCCCCAGATAAGACCCCCAAGCTGTTACAGCACAAAAGCAGCAGTAGATACACACAAACTTACCAAACTCCACTTTTCTGGTTTGAATTGACCAATCCGACCCTAGCTGGGGAACCCCAAGGCACTCCACCCACAGGCTCTAACAAAGGCTTGTGCCCCAGGTCCTGCCTCTGCACTCTGCCTTGACCTTCACTGGTGGCCCCTCCAGGCTTACCGTATTTCCCCATGTATAAGAAGCACCCTTTTTTTTTTTTTTTGAAAAATTTGGGGTCTAAAAACTGGGTGCGTCTTATACAGTGGTAGTATGAGCACAAAAATAAGCACAAAAAAAGCAGGAAATGCAAGTAAAAAAAAAACTACAACCAAGAGACCTTCTCTATCTGGGGGCTTTCTAAGCTGCAGTGCTGGAGCCCAGAGATGATGGTACTTATCTTGTCCCGGAGAAGAAATGGCTGACCCAGAAATACACATCAAGGGTGGATGAATGCTATCAGCTAAGCCTCTGGATCCAACCACTCCCACATTCCCAGGCCTAGGGACCAGAGAATTCCCTCTGTGTCTAACTTCACTTCAAATGGGTTTCTTTGACTTGTAACCAAAAGATACCCGATGAACTCAGTCCAGCTTTACTGTAAGGCAGGCAGCAGCAAACTGCCGCCTGTGGGCCACATTCAACTCACCATCCGTTTTGTAAATAAAGTTTTATTTGAACAGAGCCACATCCCTCTGTTTATGTCTACCTACTGCTTTTGTGCCGTAACAGCAGAGCTGAGGACTTGAAACAGAGACATGCAAAGTCGAAAACATTGACTATCTTGTCCTTTCAAAATAAGTTTGTTAACCCCTGATATAAGGCATACCACTTTTGTATACATTTTTGTAGGCAAATTATGCTATTCCACCATGAAAACATAGCATCAAATACTCATCAACTAGTTTGTGTACCTATGATTAAAAAACATTAATCAAGAAATGTTCAGATACCTGTATTTCCCTGCCTCTTCGGCATAAAGCACGCTGGCGGGAAAGTTCATCTAGTTGATGGTCTAGGTATTCCTTTCTTCTATGCATCTCCTGAATGTGAGAAGGTAAGTCTTTTTCTTAAAAA
>NW_017731353.1:5706061-5715408 GCF_001890085.2 Hipposideros armiger
TGAGCGGCCAGCAGCCGCAGTGAGCGGCTGTCCAGAAGCCGGCGACTGATCTGCCTCGCCCAGGAAGAGCGCAATGATGGTGCCAAATTGGGCCAGTGAAGCAACGTCCTCCACAACTAGACTGAAGAACAAAATGACAGCAACTTGTCTGTTCCCCATCCTCCAATTCCCCAATAAAAAAAAAATAAAATAAATAAATAAATAAGTAAATAAATGAATAGGTTCCCCTGTGGGGTACTTCACATCTCTACGCTTCAGTTTCTCCTCCTATGAGACGTAGGTAGGAGGGAGATTGACTCACAGGATTATTCCGAGGCTTACTGACATGGAAGCATTCAATAACTATAAACCATGACAGCTCCGGCTTTTCAGTCGCTAAGTGCCTACTAAGCCCCCCCCCAGAGTGTCAGGCACTGGGGACCCTCCAGTGAACAAGTCCCAAGCCCTGGCCTTCGTGGGGCTTAGCTCAGCCTAGGTTGTACAGCCTAGCTCCACTGAACGGCCTTGGGTCCTCCGGAAGCTTCTGCTCCAGTCCCCTCCCCCTCACTGCCCCATGTCTAATTCCTAACTACTCTTCAGTTTCATCTTAGACATCATTTCCTCCACAGCCATCCCGAACCCTCTCTGACTGAATCAAGAGCTGTGCGAAGTACAAGCGCCCACATTTTACTCCTACCACAGAACCGCCAGCTTTATACTCTAATTGCCCACTGATACACTTACTTCATCATCAGGCTGTCTTCTAAAGGGTTCACTACTGAAACCTCAGTACCCAGCCCAGTGCTGGGCAGAGGAAATGCTATCTGCTAGAAGCATCGCTGAGGACGTGTGAGCCACCGCCCCGTGCGGAAGTCAGCGCCAGAACCTGTTTCCTCTCTGTCGTTCAAAGCTGCCCACACTAAGCTCTGAAAACAAACAAATCAAGCCCACACAAGTACATACCCCGAGGATTCTTTTTGTCTTTGCATCTTTCTTTGAATTCGAGGATGATTTTTTTCATAAGTTCATCAACAGCCGCATTGGAAGGTGCACACACAAGGACACGGTTTTGTTTGATTTTGGCGCTGGAGTTTTCATCGGAATGCCCCTTCCTCGGGTTCTATGGTTTGACACACACACCAAACAAATAAAAACCGCTGATGAGAACCAGTATGCAGTTTTATAGTTTTTCTCTACTTCCACGTATGTTTGAAAATTCCCCTTGTAAAGAGTTAAAAATAAAAGCATCTACAATTTTAGTGATATTAAAATTACTCTGGGCCAGCCAAGTGGCTCAGTTGGTTAAGAGCGCGAGCTCTGAGCAACAGGATCACCGGTTCAATTCCCACATGGGCCAGTGAGCTGCGCCTGAGCAGAGCTGCCAACAGGAGGTGGGATGGCTCAGCTGGTGAGAGCACGTGCTCCTAACAAGAAGGATGCCGGTTGGACGCCTGCATAAGATGGTGGGCTGTGCCCACCTGCAACTAAGATTGAACATGGCACCCTGAGCTGAGCGACCGCGAGCTGCCAATGGGCAGCCGGATGGCGACTGGACTTGGAGCTGTGCTAGCTGCGCTCTCCACAACTAAGACTGAAGGACACCAACTTGGGTGTTCCCCTCCCCCAATTCCCCAATAAAATCTTAATAATAAATATAAAATTACTCTGGCATGAAAATCTTATCATAACTTCTTTGAGCCTGACCTTACTATCCACCTATTTTACTCAATACTCAATCCAATCAAAATGTAGCCCAGGAAGCCACTCCAGACAGTCTCCTGGCATTCGACATGATCTATAATAACCTATAATAAAGCCAGGAGACCACCATTCTGGCCTTTGGGTTTAGTTTCACCCAAGACAGCATTTCCTGCTCTGTTTACTTGTTATAACCTTCTCTCCCTCTGCCATCCCCTTCACCCATAAAGTCCACATGATACCAAGGAGATACACAGAAGTAAAGGGAAAAGGCACGTTAGCACTTGTTGACATGCCAGTCAGTTCAAGTCAAGTTCCTGGATGCACTCGGTGAATGGCACGGATGTCCCCCCGGCAACTCTACCTCTGTCAGGAGGCGGTAGAGGAGGCCAACAATAGTTTTCGATTTTCCTGTTCCAGGTGGTCCATGAATCAGACAGATCTTGGCAACTGACGGGGATTGTTTCACCATAGCATATGCAGTTTCTATCGCTTTCTTTTGGTCTTCATTGAAATCTCTCAAGTAGGTAATCTATACAGAAGACATTAGGGAGAATGAGGTAGCCTTCCTGTAAAGATCAGGCAAGATCCCAAAGTGACCTTGAATCTAAAAACCATTTTCACGACTGGAAAGAAAATCTCTTATAACTGTCTGTAGACTTCAGCCCACCTATAAATACGACTGCATTTTTATTTATGAGCCTTATAAAGATAACAATAAACTGTCTATACTTTTCTTCTATTTATTCTTTGGTTCTTCCCATTTTAGTCAATTCTCTCCTTAGTAAAATCATTCCAAGACTTTCTTTCCTAACACATGATATAGTGGAAAGGGCATGGATTTTGGGTCAGATGAGTCGAAACCTCAGTTTCCCTCACAAGCTAGGTTTCTTAAACTCCTAACCTCCCTTAGCCTCAGCCTTTGTCATCCATTAAATCTGGGACAGGTGAGAATTGCCTGAGATAATGCATATGAAAACCCTAGCACACAGCAGGAGTTCAAAAATACGACTTTCCTTTTGCCTTTCTCTGTGTTAGCTTCCTGGCACTTGCACACAGCACTTACAGTGAGATACATGTCCACACATGTCACTTTGACAACTTCATCTTCGTACTTGCAGCCATACCACTCAGTTCTCCTACTCCTGAATTTTATGACCTAACCTTAAGCAGGCTGATCAGCCAACATTTCACTATTGCTCTTCAAGCATCTTTTCAATTCTGTGCTATTACCTTCCTCCTCACGAGGGCAGCTGGCTACGCTAACACACACTCTGCAATATGGATGAAAACCAAGCTAACGACATGAGTGAATGTGTCTTTGCGGCAGACGCCCACAAATGCAGAGCAGGTCAACACAGCATGGTGCCTCAACATCCCGCCAGGAGAAGTCCTGACTTTCCCCGTTAGCATCCAGTCATCACTCACAATTCTCTCCGACGTGGTAGTCAGTAAATCTTTTGTACAGAAGACCATGGGGTCTGGATTCAGGATAGCTCTGGCCAGCTGGTTCCGACCACTCAACAAAGACATGGCTTTCAACTTCCTTTGTGTAGTCACCAGAGAACTGATTACAATACATTTCACAAATTCATTTAGCTTGACTGGCAAATTATCTTGACTCTGGATGGAAAGGAAACACTCCGACTCCCCATTACGCACTATCACCAAGAAAGAGAAAAGGCAACTTCAGTTACCAGTGAATAACAGTGTCCAGCTCAAAAGGTTATTCAGAATTAGGCATCTTATATCTAGATTTTTGTTACGTGTGATTTAAATAATTCAGTAAATATTTACTAAACGCCTCCTAAGAACCAGGCCTCAATAGGCTTCTTTTTCAGGAGAGAGAGGCAGAGAACCAAATACACGTCAGGTGGTGCTAAGTAGGTGCTACAAAGAAAGCAGACAAACGGGGTGGGCAAAAGATGAGGGATGGAGGGGGTACTAATAGCCTACTGTTGACCAGGGCATTACCAGTACTATAAACAGTCGATTAACACATATTTTGTTGTTATATGTACTGCACACTGTATCCTTACAATAAAGCTAGGGAAAAGATGTCATTAAAAACATCATAAGGAAGAAAAAAATACATTTACGGTATTTAGTGGAACAATCCACGTGTTCAAACCCGTGCTGTGTAAGGGTCGGTTGTGGAGCAAGCACACGGCTGGAAAACACAGCTGAGCGGATCCGACGGCCTCTCCGATGCCCCACCATTCACTTACTGACTGAGGTGCGGCGGAACTTGTGGACGTAACCACAGTGATAGGCCTGGGGCTTCTGCAGGGCGTCTCTCTCCATGTCGTTCTCTCCACTCAGTCTTTCAGGAACCAAAAACACCAAATCATTCTCCTTTGGATGAAGCTGTTTAGCTAGTTCACATTCGTCAAGATAAACTATGAAACAATAAGAAGTCAGCATTTATTGTAACAGAATTATTTTAAATAAGATTAACTTAAAGGAAACTAAACCCTGTCCTAAGTTCAAGCACGTGTACAGCACTAGAGGACGTCGTCTATACTTCAAAATGGTAATCGAAGCCAGTCAACATTTTCAAATAGATTATACAATATCATAAAATGTTTCTTAAAAACTGCTAAAAAGCCAAAATAGACATTTGAAACTATACTTTGATAAATCAAGGATGCACACTAGAAGTTTTAATCTAACTACTAAAATTGCATAAGTATAAACTGAGGTATAGTTTCCAAAACAGGGAAGAAAAAATGAGAAGTGGTTTAAAAATAGGAAAAAATTTAAGTACTCAACCAAAACAAAAGGTGATGTCATATGTAATTATCCATTTGTTTCTAGTTTTCCTTTTACAGTTGGTTCTTTTTTTATTCACCTCTACTAATGTACTAGCTTGAGTTTCATATACAGAGAGGTCTCATAGACTAGTATGGTCCTCGCTAAGCAGCTCAGAGCTAATATAAAGGAGCCAGTTACAATGGATTGAAAGAGAAGTAGATTTAAATCAACGTATTTGAAATAATAATTTTTAAAAACCTCATTGGTCAACACCAGTGCTTGCAGTGAATTAACTCATTATTTTGAAAACTGGTCCGGAGTCAGGTACTTATTCTACCTTTCTTTATAAAGTATAACACTAAGTCAGCAAATAATATGGAGAAATTTCTCTCTATAGAACTAGTCCAGCTAATAAGAAATGATCAAATAAAAATACGACCATTTTGTGTCCTTTAGTAATCAGCCAAAGCATTAAGCATCAACAGCTGTAATGTTACAAAAAGAGAAATTAGACAGCATGAGCCTCCTGATAAAGGAAAATACCACCAACTATGAAATATTAATAGTTTGGCCAAAAATAATAAATCTAACTTGAATCTGATCAAACCTCTAGATCCAATTATCAATGTACAGGAAATGCAAGATAGAAAAACATACACCACCACCAGGGGGACGCAATCAGCAAAATCCAGAAGTGAGTAACTAGACAGGGTCAATGACCCAATTTCTTCAACAAATAAATTACGAAGAAAAAAACATTAATGAGAGCACTGTAGTTTAAAAAGACATAACAACCAGTGTCAATGAGTGAACGTAATTTGGATCTTAATTCAATCAGGATGAAAAAAATTGTTATTTATGGGGAAAGGGGAAACCTGAACAACGATTAGCTATCTGATATTATTGATAATATTTTAGCAATGAAATATTATTTTATTATGAAGTTTTTAGGTCTGTATCCCTTAGTAGTCACTGAAATAAAATTAAAAATGACAAGAAAAAAAATATCTAACCAAAGACAATCTGCCAAACCTCTCCACAGAAAACTAAAACATTATTGAAAGTAAACCTAAATCACTGAAGATATATACCTTACGCATTATTTAGAAAATCAATATTAGAAAGATGTCAATTCTTAGCAAATGTTCACTTTCTTTTTCTCTAAAATGACACTACTAACCAAGGCATTCTTAAGGCATACAACAAGGTAGGCAGACTTGGGCCCTGGCTATTAACGCTTCTTATAAAGCTAGACTAATTAATCAGGCAATGTGACAGATTTGGGCACAAGGGTGGGCAAATGACCCAATAAGAAATGAGTCCTGAGAAAGATCCATGCATTCAATGGCCACTAGATTTATGACAAATATGGCACTGCAGAGCATGGAGAAAAGATAGTCTTCTCAATAAACAGCACTGGGATAACTCCATCTTCATTTGGAAGAAAATTAAACATGATCCCTACATCTCACTCATGCACAAAAATCGACTGCAGGTTGATAAAATAACTGATGCTCCAGAAAAAGGGTTGGCAAACTTGTTCCGTGAAAAGCCAAACCTTTTCTTTGCAGGCCATGTATGGTGTGTGTTGTATATTCGTCATCTTTTTTTCAAAGCCCTTTAGCAATGTAAAAGCCTTCCTGCAGGGCAATACAAAACAGGATATGGGGGAGATCTGCAAACTGCGGTTTGCTGACACCTCTTCCAGATGTTTAAGATAATGTATTTACAACCTGCAGCAGGGAATAAAGGTTTCTTAAATGAGGCACAGAGCAGTAACCACAAAAAAAAACCCACAAAAAAAACCAAACCCAAGACATTTAACAGAAAATGAACAGGAGCCTTGAATAAGCACTTACCCAAAGAGGTTATTGCAGCATCTACTAAATATATGAAAAGGTGCTCAACCTCCCTGATTATTACAAAGGCTATTACAAAATAAAACCGCAAAAGGCCATCAGTACACACACACCAATCACTGAAATTCACGACAATCAGTACAAATGTATGGGTGAAGACGGGGGGTGACTTCTCACACACTGCTGGGGAATCAGGTTCGGCATTACCCACCCAAGCTGAATCAGGCATCCCCTGAGATTCAGCAATCCACTCTGGGCACAGACTCAACAAAAAAGCCCTCAAGAAAACACTAAGAGACACGAGAATGATCACAATGGTATTATCCATAAAACGCTGTAAGAGTTGACACAGCAGGTCTTCCTAGTGCATCACCCATCCTGGGGATGGTCTTGGGGAGCCCTGATACAGAGGTCAAAACTGCGGAAAAAAATGTCTATCAGCAGCAAAACTGTGATATATTCGTACAATGATACATTACCACAGCAATAAAAAAAACCAAACATGCACACAACATTGATGAACTACAGACATGTTAAATGCGATGTGATTCTATCATCCGATCAAGAGAAATGCCAGATAAATTAGTGATTTAAATATTTAAAAAATATAAAAATAGTGCAAGAAAATATAAAAGTATTGATCTCATTTCTAAGACCAAGGTCAGAACCATAAAGAAATAAATATGGTAGTTTTGAATATGTGAAGATAAAAACTGTCTCTGCCTCAAAAACTGCATGTGAAATTAAACAGCAAATAATGAAATTGAAATAAATATCATTACAATGATAAATACAAATTAAGAAGAAAACAACCTCCCTAACAGAAGGAAAAAGGGTATGAACAATTATCCTTGTCCCCCAAACTCAATAATACAAACGACCAGTAAACATCTGGGGACAAAAACCACAACCTCAAATGATACGCATTTTCATATATTAAAATTGGAAAAAAAGTTTAAACTAGCAAATGAGGGCGATGTACGCTCTTATATCCTATATGAGAAGTGAAATTGATATTCCTTCTTGTAGGCAGGGGCAGTATGAATCAAAAGTCTAAAAACGTGCATCTGTCTGACCTAGCAAAAAGATTTACTCAGGGTGTTCTAATAGTGAAAAGCTGTAAACAATGTACATGTCGAACTAAAAATGACTGGATAAGTGCGAGCTCTGAGCAACAGCGGTTCGAGTCCCAGCCCGAGCTGAGCTGCAGCTGAGCTGCCAACAGGTGGTAGGATGGTTCAGCTAAAAAAATTTTTTAAATAAAAAAATAAAAATGACTGGATAAATGGACTATGAAATCCACTTACAATGGAATAACTAATATTAAATATACTGTGATTATTTAATAACTCTGAAAAGACATCTACAATATTTTAAATGAAAATAAGTCAAATGCAAGCTTCATGAAGGCAGGAGTTTAACGTTTTCTTCACAGCTCCATACCCAGCATCTAGAGTCATTTGGTATCAGATGGTATATAAACAAAGCCAATAAATGCTTGCTGAATAAATGAATGGCCACAAAACAGGTAAAATGCACCCCCCCCACCACACACACACACACACACACACACACACACACACACATATAAAAGTCTGGCAGTAAGATATACACTATGTTCACAGGATTCTCTCTGAAAAATGGGAATTGTGGGCGATGTTTATATTACTGCTGGCTATTATTATCTGAATGTTCTACAATGAATATATAGTAACTTTCCCCCAAAATATATACATGTGTTTCTTTTCTGAGGTGAATCCATGGAGTAGGATGTTTTTTGGGGGGTGGGGGGTAGATTTATACTTTTTATTTTAAAGAGTTCTGAATTGTGGTTTATTTATAATTAATACATAAATGAGATATGTGTCTGACATATCAGGAAGATTTACTCAGAATCTATAAACACTATTATTACAACCCTCCCCACCCCTTCCTGGTCAGGCCCCTTCACTCACCCTCTCTTCCCATGTCCAGCTTCCATGGACACTCCAGCCTGTGGTTTTCTAATTACATAATGGTTAAACTATACATTTTATATTTATAACTGTCCCAGTATTTACCCTCATTAAGACTTTAACACTCTTTGTTAGAGGTTATAAATTCAGCTTAGGAAACGGATGTCCCAGAAAAGTCAAACAATGATAATGTTTCCTCAAATAGAAATCTCGGGGGCCGGCCGAGTGGCTCAGTTGGTTAAGAGCTGGCTTGGGACACCAGAGGGCCCTAGTTCGGATCCCACATATGAGGGCCAGTGACACTGCCCTCCACAGCTAAGATGCTGAACAACAGCTCAACTTGGAGCTGGGCTGCCGTGGGTCGCTGGCGACGGCGTAGGCTGCAGCCCCTGCTACAGTGGGTTGCCAAGGGCTACCGTGTGTGGCCAGCAGCCAGCGTGAGCGGCCGTCCAGAAGCCGGCGACTGATCTGCCTCACCCAGTAGGAGTGCAATGATGGTGCCAACTTGGACCAGTGAAGCAATGTCCTCCACAACTAGACTGAAGAACCAAACAACAGCAACTTGTCTGTTTACCTTCCCCCAATTCCCCAGTGCTGTTCCCATCCCCCAATTAAAACAAACAAACAAACAAGCAAACAAAAAATAGAAATCTCCGATTATTATATGGTATGTCCAAGTTACATTAAGAAAGAACTTACCTACAAACTCCCAATATTTTTTATAATCTGCAGGATATTTTCGTAAATGCAGCTGATGGAATTTTTCTTTATTTGGAGAGCTCATCCATTCCTGGGCCACCTATACAAAGCAATAAAAGCAAATTAAGAAAGCAAACACATTCTGGGAAGCCAATACTAAACCGCAATTTTCCAAAGTAAGCAACAGTAAAATCCAGAACCTAGAATCCCAGGTGACAGCAACATTAAAAATTAATTTGGGGGCCGGCCGAGTGGCGTGATGGTTAAGAACTGGCTTGGGATGCCAGAGGGCCCCGGTTCGGATCCCACATTTGAGGGTCAGTGACACTGCCCTCCACAGCTAAGATGCTGAACAACAGCTCAACCTGGAGCTGGGCTGCCGTGAGTTGCCAGCGTTGGCGTA
>NW_017731353.1:5715413-5740018 GCF_001890085.2 Hipposideros armiger
GTTGGCGTAGGCTGCAGCCCCTGCTGCAGTGGGTTGCCATGGGCTACCGTGTGTGGCCAGCAGCCAGCGTGAGCGGCCAGCAACCACAGTGAGCGGCCGTCCAGAAGCCGGTGACTGATCTGCCTCGTCCGGGAAGAGCGCAATGATGGTGCCAACTTGGGCCAGTGAAGCAACGTCCTCCACAACTAGACTGAAGAACAAAACGACAGCGACTTCTCTGTTCCCCTTCCCCCAATGCCCCAGCACTGTTCCGATCCCCGCAATTCACCAATAAAAATCTTTAAAAAAATAATAATAATAATTTGGGACTTCCAGTTTTCAGTTCAGCTTGTAAGGGACTGGGAAGTCGCCAATCCATCCCAACAACAAAAGCTGAACAAGCTGCAAAATCAACAACTTTTCTTAGATTCAACCGGAGAAGTGAGGTCACAGGGCAAAGTGCTGCCCCCAACCTGGAGAGCCAGGTGGGTACAGACAATCCCAACCTACCTGAGCAGAAGCGGTAAGCAGAACCTGGGTCAGGACAGGAAAACCTGAACGGTAACTGACAAACTGCTCGACGCTCAGCATGGGCAGCTACACATGTTACAAGCTCTAGGGGGACCCAGTCATCAGGAGGCCCCGCAAGTTGGTGAGTTTTACCTCTAGGAGCTCTACCAGGACCTCGGTGAATGTAAGGAGAAAAAAATCCCTTTGTTTCCAGCAGGGGAAGGGGCAAAAGAACCATTTTGAAATACACCAGAGCATTCAGATCTTCTTAATAAGACTTGCTCTATGGAGAAATACCACAGCCTCACCTGCTGGGATTTTATCAGAGCCTGATATACTTGGGGGAAGAGAAATCACCAACTCGGGCCCATCCTAGCCCTCCTGTCCCACCTAAGGAGGTGGGGAACTGGCAAACGTGTGTCAAGCTCCCAGCGCAGAGGCACAGGTTCACTGAATGATTGAGACCTTATCCCAGGACAACAGAACACATTCCCCTTCCCCACCACTCACCACATTACTAAGGGCCTATTTACTGCTGTTCCTTTTAACCAGTATAACACGTCTACCTTTCAACAAAAAGTATAAGGCATACTCAAAGGCAAAAATCACAGTCTGAAAAGACTGAACAAGCAACAGAGCCAGAATCAGATGTGGCAGTGATGTTGGAATGACCAGATCAGGAATTTTAAAAACTGTAACATGCTAAGAGTTTAAATGGAAAAAGTAGACCATGCAAGAATAGGTGACTAATGTAAGCAGAGAGATGTAAATTCTAAGAAAGAACCAAAAGAAAATGCTAGAGATCAAAACCACTGGAACAGAAATGAAGAATAAGAATGCCTCTGATGGATTCATTAGTAGACCGGGCATGGCTGAGGAAAGAATCTGAGCTTGAGGCTACAGCAATTGGAACTACTAAAGCTGAAAAGCAGAAAGAAAAAAAAAACCTAGGTGAAAAACAACAGATTATCCAAGAACTGTGGGACAACTGCAAAAGGTGCAACGTGCATGTAATGGGAACAGCAGAAGAGAGGAAGGAACAGAAGCACTATTTGAAGCAATAATGACTGAGTTTCCCCAAATTAATGTCAGATACCAAATCACAGATCACTAAGCAGAGAACACCAAGCAGAATAAATGCCAAAAAACCAGACTTAGGCATAGTCAAAGTCAGGAATATGACATATCAAAAATAAAGAAAAATTTGGGACAGCAAAGTGGCGCGTTGGTTAAGAGTTGGCTTGGGACACCAGCTCTGAGCAGCAGGGCCCCGGTTCAGCTCCCACAGGAGGGCCAGTGACGCTGTGCCCTCTACAGCTAAGATGGTGAACAACAGCTAGCTCGACCTGGAGCTGGGCTGCCATGAGTCGCCAGCGATGGTGCAGGCTGCAGTAGAGCTGCAGTGGGCTGCCATAAGCTACTGTGTGTGGCTGGCAGCCAGCGTGAGCAGCCGGCAGCCAGCATGAGTTGCCAAGAGCCGCCGTGAGCAGCTGTCCAGGGCCCGGCGAGCGACTGCCTCAGCCAGGAAGAGCGCAATGATAATACCAACATGGGCCAGTGAAGCAACGTCCTCCACAACTAGACTGACGAAAAAAACAGCAGCAACTTGTCTGTTTCCCTTCCCCCAATTCCCCAATAAAAATCTTAAAAAAAAAAAAAGACGGGGCAGTAGCTATATTAATTTCTGACAGAGCAGACCACAGGGCAAGAAAAGTTATTAGGGATGAAAAAGGGAATCACATAATGATAAATGGGTCAATGTTCCAAGAAGACATAATAAGCCTTCATATACATGTGCCTAACAATAGGGAATCAAAATAAGTGAGGAAAAACTGATGGACCTGCAAAAAGAAATAGATCAACCCAGTGTTTTAGCTGGAGACTAATATTCTATCAGAAATGGACTGGTCCAGCAGGCAGAAAGTTAGTCAAGACATAGATAGCTGAATACAAAAGCACCCTCAATCAGCCTGATATAAATGACATCTAGAGGCTACTTAATCCAACAACAGCAGATTAAATACGCATTCTTCTAAAACTCACATGTGACATTCACCAAAACACCACATTCTGGGTCATTAAACACATCTTAACAAATTTAAAAGACTAGCAATCACACAATGTCTGCTTTCAGATTATAATGGAATTAAACTAGAAATCAGTAACAGAAAGAGAGCTGGCAAAAGAATTCCATCCCTCAGTCTCACCGGCCACATTCCCAGGCTCAGCAGCCACCTGAGGACACTACAGGGCACACTGCAGCTAGAAAGCATTTCCAGTACCATCTGAACACTGCGGACAGCACTGGGAACGCCACTCCCCACAAGTTCAAACGACCTAGACTGGTTGCAAGTTCTCACCAGCATGTCATCCTGCCAGCTCCTAAAACTCTCTGCACCCATTACCCAATCCTTTCCCCAAGCCTCAAATTCAGAAGTACCCTTGAGGATCTTCTGAAAAATAAAGGGGGCAATACCAAATTTAGAAAGACGATTGACTACTGGTATAAATAAGTCATTTTAGTTTTCAATTAGGAAAAAAACTAACGTAGATTACCTTTTGGGCTGAAGTGTTAAGTGTTTTATCTATATGTAACAATTTAGTAGTTAAGTATTTAAATCTACAATTGGCCTTCATCAATGATGAAACCTGTTATCCAAGACTACCAGTGTTATGAGATGGAAAATACAAAAAAAAACCCAAAAAATAAAAGCGAGCATGGTAATTAAACTTTAAGACACGCAACGTTTCAAAAATTTCCCTCCCACACATCCTTTTCTCAGGAAGCTTGAAGGATGTGCCTTACTACAATGAGGGTGTGACCAAGGAAGACAACCTGGGGTGCAGGACACAGAGATCTAACCCAGGAAAGAAGGAAATGCAGCCCAAGGATGAGGAGGGTGAGGGTTTCAGGCTAACCACCGTGAACCAAGATTACCGGACGTGTCCATCATAATGACCGTTAAACATCCAAGAGTCTGAAGCTAATTTAGTACTAAGTATATAGAAAACTAAGTGAATGAAACAAATCCAGAGAAAACAGAGTTGGGAAGGAAAGGAAAAGTAGTTATACGACATGACTTAGTTGTGGATACCTTTTGTATAGTCAAAATAATAAATGCTGACCTACAATTCCAAGACGGCTCCACAGTGAGATGAGGGAACAGGAAAGGTGTGTGATGGTCAGACTGGGAAAGAGTGAACTTCCTGAAGCGGGAAACTAACAGAAAATGCCTAAAACTGAAAAATTAACAAGTCACAATAGTGGCATGTTATTTAGAAATATGGAAGTAAATATCAAAAGGATCCTTAAGAATCAAAAACGTTACTTGGGTGATGGAGGGTGCCTGATGTTTTTTATAATGGGCCTTTAAGGAAGTATTTTACTATTTTTAACTTTGTGTTGGTACAAATAAAACTTGTGCTCATGGCTTTGAAAAGGCTAGGGTTGCAAAAATGTCCTGCAAGGAAGAAATCTTAAAAAGGAATACAGAAATACCTCTTAACGCAGAGAAAAATAAAATCAGAAATATGTATCTGTCCTAAATGTAAAGGCTGAGAATGACTTCTAAGCAATTTAGTGCTTTCCAGCAAGAAAAAAAAGGTTAAAGAAAAAAATAAGTTTCAAAATGAGTAAAATTTCCCCCAGCTTTTACTGTATGCACTGCTCACTGAGCAACAATTTTCCAATGAGAAGAAAGTAATTCTTCTAACACAAATATTTCACTTTGTGTTATGAAGAGACTGAGGACTGTCAATGAGCTGTTTCTAATGCTTCTGAAACACTAGTAAAATCATTAAGTCTTAAAAACAATGGCTAAAATTTGGGGCATTGATTGATACAGGAGATAGAAGAAATTCAAGGGCACCCTACAGACACACTCACAAGTTGTCTGGAAGCCACTGACCTTGAAGAGGATTACCAATTCACTGGGTTACCTCCTCGTGCAGCAGGCGTGCCCCTTTGGGCCACATGTTTTTGTCCACACACTTGTCCTTAGTGTCTTTGTACTCCCTCTGCCTGCAATCTACTTCCCATGGCCGGGTCCTTCTATTCATTCTACTCTCGGTGTAAATACACTGCTCACGAGGCTGACTTCTCAGTCAGTCTAAAGTGCCCTATATCTCCAGATCTCATGAGAGCCCTCATCGAGACTGGAGGCGGTCACTTCCAGAAGGCACAGGCCTCGTCTGTCTAGTTCACTTGACCTCCCAGGCCTGTAACAGCACGTGGCAGGTACCAGGCACCCAAACACCTGTCAAGTGAGTGAACATATGACAATTTACCTCAATGTTCTTGGTTTTGTTTTTAAGGCTTACCACATACTTGGGTTTGGGGCTTTTCTAAGAAATTTGGAAAAGTAAAAACCTCTTACCTGTTTTGAGAACACCAAAACACCCTTCAAAATGCTGTTAGGTGCTTACACTAAGGAAATAGCAGCTGTTTTTCTGAGGGGCAGACCTAACTGGGAATCCTGTCCTTTATCTGGCACTCCTCATCAGGAAGAATAAGGATGACAGAACCAGGATAGGGTGTGCTGGGTGGGGGAGGCAGCGACAAGGAGAAAGCAGCTGCTAGGATGAGGAGGAATTGGGGAAGACAGATATGTCAGGAGAAACTCAGGATTTACTGCTTTGTGCTGTTCAAAGTGATTTACCCTTTGCCACCTCCTCAAGAAAACCTGAGTAAAGGTCTACATTACTTTTCAGGAAAAAAAAAAAAACGCACGTGGAGACTGTCTTCTCTGAGAAGTCTTCCCCTCCCTTAGCACTGAAAAACACTTTCTCCTGGGCTACCCTTGAACTTGGTCCATTAGCACTCATTCATTGTCTGTAAGCTCCAGAGGGCAGATTTTAAAAAAAAGTGTCCCCTGTAGCACCAGCTTCTAGAACAGTGTCTGGCACAAATGTTTGTTCAACGTGAAATCTACAAGCTACATCTAAATCACAGTGAGGTCCACGACGGTCCCTGGACTCTAACACTCAGCAGGGGAAAGAGAAGGAGCGACTTCCAAGTCTGGAAAGGTATAGAATTAAAACACATACTTACGGTTTCAAAAGTATTCAATATCATCAAAGGGAAAAACACATCAAAATAATCTCCATAATCTTCAAATCGGACAGGCACGCGTCTTGAGACGGACTGACAAAGGACTGCTGGGGGCCCACATTGATCAAAGTTCACGAACATTTCGTATTTCCATTTTAAGACCTCTTTAATGAAAGTGTCAGAGATGGACTGTGACGACAAGAGAATGTTGACCTGAGAAGCAGAGAAAGGTTTGCTCTCACCCAGCGGGAGTTTGTAACCGTGCCTGCTGGAGTTGTTCGGAGTTGGATAGTGAAGAATGTTGCACAGACTCTTCACTTCAGCCACTGGCTTCTGAGACACCACACAGGCTGGCAGTGGCACTTTCAAATTGGACTGGACCCCATTGGCCTTATTTCTTATAGCTGGGACAAGTGCTGGGGCATTTTCCAAAGACCTGGAAAAATTAGCAATCCGTGAAGTGGAACTTGAGCTAAAAATCTTAGTCGTGGAAGGTTTCAACGGTTTAGATGCAGACAGAGGCAAGGCGGGTTTACGAAATACCTCTTCATCGCCTACTTTCACTTCCGAGTGTTTCAGGCAGTACTCACCCTGGCTTTTCATAGTTTCAACACAATCTTTGTACTTACATTTTGCGCCACTCAAAGACGCCAACTGGGGCCGAATGAGAGAATCTTCTACCTGAACTGTCTCTTGTCCATGAACTACTTCGATGAGTTTATCATTATCATTCTGCATTTGTGAACACAAGTCCATGTCTTCAGGGTCACACTGTGTTAAAAATATATTATCTTCCTCCATGTCACTGCAGGGCTCAGGCTCTCCCTTTTGCAAAGCTGCCATCTCTAAATGGACGGTTACGTCACCTCCCCCTGAAGGGTCTTCTGAAGTAGAGCGAGTTATTTCATTTGTTGGTGTTCTTCCATTTAGCACCACAGAATTACGCTTGTTCAAAAGGCAAGGACTGCCAGTCACCTGAGCCACGTAATTTGCTTTCATGGATTCCTGTTCGAAAGACACGCGTTTTGGTAACTGTTTTCCATTTCTGTTAGTGATGACCTCAGTTCCTCCTTTACTACTATAACCTGACCTGTCTGACTCGGGCACAAACATGTCAGCACTCGGCGCTGCACGAGGCCTTGCAGTAGTAACCCTGCTCTCATCAGAAAGTCCTTGTCTATTTTGGTGTGATATGGGTCTCAACTGCCTCTGCAGCTGAAAATCTTGACTCTTAAGCAGTTTATTTTTGACAGGAAAAGTCTGAGGAGGAATTAGTTTAGTCTTTTTTCGGGTATCAACTACTCCAACAGTTTTGCCATGGTTACGTAATTGAACTATACACTCTAAAGATCGCTGAGACAACTCAAATGCCTTACGAGGGCCCTTTTTCAGACCAAGTTTTTCAGGTCTGGAAGTTGGTTCAGGACACTGGCGAAACTTCTTTGGTGGCACTACAGCAGGAGTTGTCCTACAACTTAAGTAATTTGAACTTTTATTGTGGCCTTTTTTGGTATCTGAATGTGTTTTCTTAGAAGTTTTAGAAACTGTAACTTTCCTGATGGCTTTGGAGTAAGTGTGACCCTTTGGAGAAGACTTCGTTAGGGGAACTGTGGTGGTTCTCTGAATACTTGAACAAGGAGTTGTAGTCCTTAAGTCTATACCTTGAAAATCATTTTCAGTCAGCTCTCTCTCATTATCAGACTGGTCCTCATTTCTATCAGAAGATGAAGGCCTTAAAGGAAAAGCCTCATTCTTAGGTTTTTCAAATTCTTTTCGCTTAGGCTTTTTTACTTCAATTCCATAAAATCCCTCAACAGACATCCGAATGCTTTGTGGCCCTGCACGTTCTTCAATGTCCTCTGCTCCTTTTGCAGTAACTTCTTCTGACATAGGATAATCTGTATCATAGCCCCAATCATTTGTGATATCAGCCATATCGGTCAAACATGAGTTTTTTTTATCCCCTTGAACTGAAGTCTTCTTGTCTGGTTTCTGATCCTGCCACACTGAAAATACATCCTGTTGGCTTTCAAACTCAAAAACCTGAGAATCACATTCCTCAAACGGCAAAGGGGAATTTGTCTTTTCTTTCTTTATTAGTTTCCTTTCCACATTCATATTAGCTATTGAAGTATGCTGCTGTGGACAGTCTTTCTCAATGCACATTTTATCTTGTTTAATAATGTGTTTCTCAAAATCAAAAATTCTTTCTTCTTCATCATCATCAGAATCTGAAATAATAATAATTTGTCCACGGCAGGTTTCTCCCACATTATTTCGGTTGGCTGTGAAACTTCTTTTGTCTTTTACTTTTCTTTGTAGCAGGGATGAGCTTTTTTGAGCTGAATTTGATGGAAACTTACTAACACTGGCTTGAGCTACTAAAGATAATTTGTGGAGGTCTCTGTCTACCTGAGACTCTGTTAAGGTATCCGACTTGGGACTATTGCTAGGAGCCTGCTCTCTCAGCTTAGAAGAAACCCGGTCAGTACTCTTACTAATTTCCTTATCTCTTGATTCAAGTACAGTCACAGGGTCTTTAAAGGAAGATGTTTTATGCATGAAAGTATTGGTCATTTCTGTAAATGAGACCAAATCTTTATCAGTATGACATTCCTGTATTTGACAAACATTTTCATGGGAAGAGAAAACATCTAACTCTTCATTCTTCAATTGTTTCTTTTTCAGCAATAAACTATTATGAGATTTTTGTTCTCCATTTTTATTATCCAGAATACTGTTCTGGTCTAAAGAGAGATTATGGAGGAAGCGATCCCCTTTCTGACAGCCTGTAGCTTTCCTGGAATACAAGTTCTCCATGTTAGATCCAGTTAGGTTTCCCTCTGATGTCATAGTATCATCAACCGAAGTACTTTTCCTGTGTTGCTTCTTTATTACATGTGATAACTTAGCACAGATTTCATCTTTCTGGGCCTTAGTTTTTGCTTTTGAGGTTTTGCCAAGAATATCATTCCTTAAAGAGAAATCCTCATTTGATGTGGACACCTTTTCCAAAGAATCAGTGCTAGAATCAGTCAACAAACATGGTGACATTATTCCTCCTCTTCCTCTGTCAAATCCCCTTTCTGGATCATTTCTTAAAGTACAGTTCTGCGGTGTATATGAGGAATTGTTGTTTACAGGCTTCTGCTTCCCTGTATGTCTTGTAACTTGATCTTCAGGTCCTTCAGCGAAAAGGTTTTTACTACTCTGCTTTAAGCATGACCCAGCTGAGTAATGGTCCTCTAGCTTCAAATTTTTTATAGAATTTTGCTCATTATTTTCTTTTCCAGTGTTACTTGCTTTGCTCAACACACTCTCTTGCACTTGAGATTCATCAGCTTTCATTGGTTCCTTAGAAAATGCTGGGTTAGAACTTTCCAGGCAGTACTCGTTTTTACACTTCTTCCCTATTTGTCCATTTTCTTTATAACAGCATGCAGGAGCAGGTTTACACAGAGTCAGGTCCACAAAAGTGTTATACTGCGGAACTTTTAATTTTATGTTTCTAATAATTTGCTTTAAACAAGTTTGTAACTCTTGGGTTTCCTGACTAGTCAGCTGCCAACCTAGAGATAAATTTCCTCGCAGGAATAAGTTGAGCTTATCCCAGAATCGCTTACACAGAGTCTGCTGCCCCAGTTGATAACCTTCTTTAAGGAGACTTCGAATCAGCTGCACACAGGCAAGCTGTACAGAGTTCGATGGCATCGAGTGCGACACAGAGGACACTATCGGTGTTCCTTTGGAGACACTGCTGGACGACTTCTCAGAGCTCCGTGCAAACGCGCTGGTCGGAAGCTTGGCGCATTTAACCACAGCTTCCACCCACTTCTGGGAGCTAACCCACAGCAAATGCAAACATTTTTTATTTCTGTGGAGTTCAATCACTGACACTAAAATTAGAAAAAAGAATTCGGTGACTTTGTCACACACGACCACTGTCTGGTTGAGAACGTCTTTGACCTCGGAATGCAGATGATGGATGACCTCTACTATGTAAGCCACACCCAAATCCTTAAGGTCCATGAGGGACTGCACGAAAGGGATGAACCACAGAAACGTGCTGTTATGAACACGCATGTCTTGACCAATATCTGACTGAAGCACACTGGCTAATGTTTCCATTTCTTCATACATGTTAGGACAATAGTCTGGGCAAATGGCAGATCTCCATCCTGAATCCTGAAAGGAAAGAAACACTGACATTCAGATAAACAAGCACCATTCGTGACAGGTTTAGCAAACAAGTTGTAAACAAGCAAATCTATGACTCAATCTTCCTATTTTAGTTTACACGTACACATACATACCCAAGAAACTCAAAAATAGTGAAATTCTGAGGTTAAGGTTTTATGAAAAGGTAAATTTACAGCAGCTCCATGTACTCTGACCTTGGTTTCGATTTCTAGTCATGTCACTTATCTCCCCCATCCCATAAACTTTCCACTCTTCCTAACTGCACCTAAAGATGAATTTTCCAAAGTGGGCACAGGTAGTTCAAGTCCATTGTCCCCAGTGCACAATCCATCTGTTCAATCAGACAGCCTTTATGCAAAGTTGATGCAGAACAGCTCCTATCACAAAATCAGCAATTCAACTCATTATGTAAAACACTGTTTTAAAATACAAAGGAATACAATGTCATCTGAATTCTCAAAACATTTTATACCTTTTTGGTCTTTTCAGGATTATAATTGTATACAATCTGGCTGCAAGACACCATATCATCCAGATAGGACTCCGGTTCTGCCTTGGCCCTTAAATATTAAGAATAAATAGAAATTACGGAAATGAAGAAAAAAACGAGAAAACCCTATTTCAGTAAGTTACAACAAACAGACTTCCTTACAGAGAATTTTAAAATCCTTACCCGCGAACGGAACTAACCTTACAGAGCTCTTCCGTATATTCTGGATCTCTCTATTGTAGCTCACGTTGTTGATAATGGTTTGAAATGCCTCAATAGGATCAATAAGTTGACCCCAGACCTTAGATCCAAGGCGATCCAGAATCACCATGAAACAGTGTAATGCTGGCCAGAAAGGATCCCCACTATCATCTGAAATACAATGAAGTCATTGCCAAATTACAAAACAATTAGAAAAGCTACTAAAATATATTGAGAATGAAGCATTTTTTATCTGGCTAGCAACAAACAAAGCAGAGCAGCAAGTACTTTAACACAAAGCATTGCCAACCACAAGTTTTAAAAAATTGGCAAATTTTTAAACGGTTTTACATTTTTTCCAAGCATACTATATGCCTCTGTAAGAAATTTTTAAATGGGGAGCAAACTGAGGTAGTCTAGGGAAACTCAATGTGCTCACCATTTGCCACACCTGAGATAATCTTTCCTATCAGCTCATCTTCTCCCACAACTTTTTACTCCCTTCCTTCAATAAATAACAAAAGAGAAGTAGAGGAAATAAGGGAAAAAGAAAGAAAACCTTAGTAAAGCTCACATTACCAGGAAGTCTGGTTTGCCGTGACCTTGAGCTGTGTGTGCCATCTGGCTGGTGTAAAGGTCTGAATCCCCCGGCTAATGGGTAAGCAGAAATACACAGCCCTGGGGCCGGCCGAGTGGCGTGTTGGTTAAGAGCTGGCTCTACAGCTAAGATGGTGAAAAACAGCTGGACCTAAAGCTGGGTTGTCATAAGTCGCCAGTGACGGCGTAGGCTGCAGCCCCTGCTGCAGTGGGCGGCCATAAGCTACCGTGTGTGGCCGGCAGCCAGTGTGAACGTCCAGTAGCCGGTGTGAGCTGCCAAGAGCCGCCGTGAGCAGCTGTCCAGAGGTAGGCGACCAATCTGCCTCACCCAGGAAGAGTGCAATGATAATACCAACATGGGCCAGTGAAGTTATGTCCTCCACAACTAGACTGAAGAACAAAAGGACAGCAACTTGTCTGTTCCCCTTCCCCCGATTCCCCAGCGCTGCTCCCCTCCCCTAAATCCCCAATAAAATCTTAAAAAAATATATATATACAGTCTTCATCCATCCATCTCAACATGGCGTTGTTGGTATCTATTTTCAGGAATTCCCATTACCCACAAGCTCTAACCTCCAGTCCCTTCCCTCTTCTCTATCAGATGTGCAGTGGCAAGATACTGCCCTACTCAAGAGGCCTTCAATTGTTCTTTGATGTCTTCCAAGAAAATTCAAAGTCCTCACTCAGTCAAGCACTTGTAAGAGCTTCCTCTATTCTTTCCAGCTTTAGCTGTCACGCTTTCATAATCATTCCCAATCCACAGCAAAAACAGATAGCTGGCTTCTTCCCAAATAAGAACCAGAATGCCTTCACTATTAGTAACAGCGATCAAAATCCTATTCATCCTTCAAGTCTACCTCAGAAGCTTCCTCCTATATCAAACGTTCTCAGCCATATAATCTTCTCCGGTACTCCTCTGAGGTAAGTGCTCTATCTGTTACTAGAATGCTATTTAGTCACCCTAGAACTTTCCACTTCATTTTCCTCAGGGCTCTTAAACTCTACTTTTTTATCACACAGTCACATTGATGGAAACCTTCTCATATACTTTCTTAGCCTCTACTGCAGCTGACATACCACCATATTATGTAAGCTCTCAAATTAAGGAAAAATGTCATCAGTTAGGTGAAGACAATTAAGAAAGGTTTCTTAAAGAGGTGACTCACATTCTGAAGGTTATGGGAGCCGGATTAACAGAGGGGACACAATTTTTTGTGCAAGGTGTACAGAAAGAAATGAACAATTTATGTAGTAAATGCTGGTAAACAAATTAGTAATAACCTTAATCAGGAATAATCTAGCAAGAAAGTATATGCAATCAATGAGAGTAACATTTACTTCTTTTAGGATCTCCCACAGAAGAGTTTATATCCACAATTAAATTGCCTAAAGAGAAGTCAAAGTGGGAAAAATTATATTCATTATGTTTTCATGGGATCTGACATGCTTGTTTATTAATTCATTACTTCATAAAAAAGATTAGAAACACTTATCTAAGCACAAGTCCTCCCTGATCAGCTTGAGACAACCATGACCAAAAGAAAGTTAAGACCTAATGATGAACCTGACTACCAGCTTTAAACCCTATCTTCTAGCCTAGCTGAGCAGCGCCATCCAAGGGAACTCTCCATGCTGATGGGATGTGCCCTATCTGCACTGTCCACGCTGGAAGCTACCAGGTACAGGTGGTGACTGAGCACATGAAGTGGAACTAGTAAAACTAAAAAACGTAACTGTTTGATTTAATTAATCTCAACTAATAGCCATATTTGGCTAGCAGTCACCAGATTGGACAGTGAAACCAGGAAGAAATGAAAAACCAGGAAAAAGGACGACAGGACAGGTGTGGGGAGCAAACTGTGAGCAGTCAGGGACCACGAGGCTGCAAGCTGGCAGGCTGCAAGCCTTCATGCCTGGGTGGGCAGCTCGGGGAATGTTTCACTCCCACTGTATCATTGGAGAACAAGAGCAGCTGAAGCAACAGGCTGAAGGCAACTAAAACCGCAGACTGCATAACAGGATGTGATCCTGCAAACTGTTGAACTTTATAAGGGAAATTGTTTCCCCGTATCCTCCTTGACTAAAAGGGAATTGCTCCCTCTATATAAGCTCGGTGTAAAAAATAAACTGCGCCACTGCGTCCGCCAACAGCGGACAGTGGACCTCCCGATCTGAGCCTTTGTCTCTCTGTGTTTGTTTTCATCTCCCACCCAGTCCACTCAGAACAGGTACCTGGCTGACAAGCCAGGCAACTCCGGTTGTCGAGCGGGTCTCAACAGACAGGGAAGGCTTTCTCCATAATTTTCACTATGATGTCATCAGAAATTTATAGGTTTTAGTTTTGACTACCACAAACTATAGATGTTTCAACATGAAAAAATAGGTTGACTTTCAGGGCTTCAGTCCCTCTTTTATGAAAGTAAGGCGCTGAATTAAAATTCTAAAGGTCCTTTCCGATTTAGAATTCTGAACCCATGACCTCAACTGTAAAATGTTCTTCTTTTCTCCACACCATATACCCAATTCTTGCAGTGACACCAGTATTTTAAAAGTGCATCATCTGGGCGGGCCGAGTGGCACAATGGTTAAGAGCTGGCTTGGGACGCCAGAGGGCCCCGGTTCGGATCCCACATTTGAGGGCCAGTGACACTGCCCTCTACAGCTAAGATGCTGAACAACAGCTCAACCTGGAGCTGGGCTGCTGTGAGTCACTGGCGACGGCGTAGGCTGCAGCCCCTGCTGCAGTGGGTTGCCATGGGCTACTGTGTGTAGCCAGTAGCCAGCAGCCAGCATGAGCGGCCCTCAAGCCACCATGAGCGGCTGTCCAGAAGCCAGTGACCGATCTGCCTTGCCCGGGAAGAGCGCAATGATGGTGCCAACTTGGGCCAGTGAAGCAACGTCCTCCACAACTAAAGAACAAAACGACAGCAACTTGTCTGTTTCCCTTCCCCCGATTCCCCAGCGCTGTTCCCATCCCCCCAATTCCCCAATAAAAACCTTAAAAAAAAAAAAGTGCATCATCATCATGACAGTATTTAAAAGCATTCAGCAAATAAAGCTCATTACCATCTGACTGCTTCTCCATGGTGTGAAGGATGGACTGCATAAAATCATTCTCTTTGTTTGAGCCCAACAACAGTGAATCCATGGCTTGCTCTTCAAGAATGGTAAGCAACATGCAAATACCTGTAAGATCATTCACAGTTTTCTTGAATTGATTAAGTCACACCATTCTAACACCTCCTCTGGTTGAGTTTACAAAAGAATAACAAGGCAGAAAGATGAAGCAAAACTGTCTCCAGTTCCTTAAACAGTTAACTCTGATGTTTGCATATACAGATTCTCCTAAGTAACAGGACTTCAGACTGATTTGAGAATAAAAAGGGAACATGATATAAATTTGGTTAGAAAACAATTTCTAAGATGACTACCACACAATTTATACTTCATCAAATCTCAGATGGCTTCAATTTTAAAACCACCATATCTCAAGTCCCAATCACTGCCAAATGACACATGACTGTAAGACTCAGAATCAATGAAGCAGGGTGGACCTATTTTTGAGTCAGTGTAGAACTTGCTGAAAACCAAAGCTAATATCTCTATCAGGAAATACTTTATAGGTGGGAAAAGAGGGATCAAACCTTTTTTTTAAACAGATCAAACCCTATTAAAAGCAACTGTTCTATTAATATTGTTACATCTAATACTGCTTTAAATAAAAGATCTACTTGCCATACTTGAAAATGTACCTCTTACACAGATGGTTTCTAGGATAAATAATGTTTCAAAATAAGATGTGTAATGGTTACATCAATTTAATGACAGAAGAACTGGAAACTATGAAATCTTATATTTAGCAATTTTGAAAAAAATTATGAAGAGATCACTTCTTTGGCAGGATACTCATAAGAACTACAGGAAAATACTAATAATATTTGTGTAGGGACAATACTCACCTAACCAATAGTTTTTGTAGTTCGTAGTATCGTACATGTGTGATGGCAGAAGAATCAGTTTACCTTTCTCAAGGACAGAAGAAGTATAAATGTCTGGACTTTCTAAAAGTCCCAACTCAATGACTTTAAAAAGGCAAGTCAAAACCTCCTGTAAGTCATAATAATCATCTCTGTCCACTTTTCCCAACCCTTTTGCAGTCAGGATAGCCCAACGCCGAACCTAAAAGGATAACACATTCATTACTTCATTCAACAAACAACTGTCTACATACAGCAAAAACCTAGTTAAGAAAATAGGATTCCCTATAGATTTTAAGATACACAACACTAATTAATGCAATATGTGAACCTTATTTGATACTGATTTGAATTAGCTAACCCTAACAAGGCATTTATGAGACAATCATTTTCATTCATCTAAACACTCACTAGAAACATGCCATTAAAAAATTATTATTTTTAGGGCCGGCTGAGTGGTGCGATGGTTAAGAGCTGGCTTGGGACGCCAGAGGGCCCCGGTTCGGATCCCACATATGAGGGCCAGTGACACTGCCCAAAAAAAAACAAAAAAAAAAAAAAAAAAAAAAAAGATTATTATTTTAGGTGTGGTGATAGTGCTGTTTTGTTTTTTAAAAAGTCCTTATCGACTTGTAGTCAAGATGGCAGAGTAGGTAAATGTTGTGCTCGCCCCCCTCCCATGAACACATCAAAATTACAACTAAATTACAGAGCCACCCTTGAGAACTATCTGAAGACTAGCTGAACAGAACTCCTGTAACTAAGGATATATAAAGCAGTAGTCATGTCAAGACTGCAAAAATAAGTAAATAAATAATTCAATAAATAAATTGAGCAAGCAAGCCCTTATCTTCTAGAGACACATATTTTATAGATGAAATGCTCTGGTGTCTCAGATTTGCTCTAACTAATCCAAAAGGGGGGCAGAATATTGACCATGTATTATTGATAATTGATAAAGCTTAGGGATGAATATATGGGGGTTCATTATACCATTCTACTTTTGTATGTTTGTAATTTTTCATCATAGAAAATTTCAAAAAGAAAAAAGAGGAACCTCAAAGGAGAAACCTATGCAATAAGCTCAGGTCAGGTTTCAGTCCTCCGGTGCTGCTCTCTGCTTCTGCTCCTGCCTATTGTTCCGATTCTTATGACCCTCTTCACTTCTGGCACCTAGGAACTCAATTTTTTTCCCTCTCCCTCCCCTGCCTTCCGTGCTTTTAATAATCTCATCTATTAGCAAACTAATTTTTTCCAATATTTTAACTGGTATTTCCACATGTTTGGAGCAGGGTAGGCAGGCAAGGAAAACAAGAGAACTGCCCTTCATTGCTTCAGGTCAACATACTGAGAGAAGCTCAAATTATTCCCTCGTTTGTCTTTTAAACTGAAGCATCACCTGTCAGAAGTCTTCCCTTTACCCTCTTGGATCTCCTCCTTCTTTGACCCCCCCAGCGCCCTCTGCTTAACTGTAGTAATTTTACAAAGAGAAAAGAATTAATTTTGACAAACATTTTAAACAAAATACACACCCAGACCCTCCATGATAGCTAACTGTACGTGCAAAACTAAAATACATCCTTCCGTTGACTACCACACTTACCATTTCATTGGGATGGACCAGAAATAAATAGACCCCGGGATGTTTCTCAAACACCTGGAAGGAGCAATTGGCCTGTTCCATCCGACAAAGGGCCTCCACACACAGCTCGTCTACACAGAAGAAACACGGCAGGAAACATGAGGCGAATGTCACGATTCACCGAGATCCCCTAAGTCTGGCTCCTTCAGTGGTTTTGTAAGTACATGAAAACTGTTTTGTTTTTTTTCTTAAAAGTGAGGCATAAAAATGCCGGTAATGTAAATGTAGGAACAGTATTTACCTATCTGAAAGACTATTTGGCCATAGTGTGGTTCCTAGGAATTATTCTAACTTTACTAGTATATACATCTTTTCTGTTTTACTCTTGGCATAATTATCTCCACAGGGTATCTTCTTACAAGTATGGTCACAGGTCCAATTCCATTAGCACTGTACATTTTGATTCACGTGGACTTTATTTGGTAGCGGGGTAATGAAGAAAGTCAGTTTCCCTCCCGCTCCCTCCCAGCCCCCCCGACAATGGCTATTTTGTCTTGCTCTCATTTACTGAATGATCCACTTCCCCCAATGGTTTGAAAAGCCACCATCATCAAACATGAAATCGCCCCAATATACCTGGTTTGCTTCTGGACTCCCTACATTGTTCCACTAGACCAGGGGTCGGCAAACTGCGGCTCGTGAGCCACACGTGGCTCTCTGGGTACGTTCCATCTCAAACGACCCCTGAAAGAGTCAATCCTGTCCCTCACAATTTAAAACTATTTGAGAGCCATAAATACATTTTTACCTAATCACCATTCTGTGAATAATGTCCTTTAAAAATTTTATAAATGAAACTATGATAGTTTTATTTTCATTTTCAATTTTACTTCAGAGCCACATGCATGTACCCAAAGAGCTGCATGTGGCTTGTGAGCCGCAGTTTGCTGACCCCTGGCGGCTCTTCCATCTCAAAAGTTTGCCGACCTCTGCACTAGACTATGCCAGCACTGTTCTAACTCCTGTTGCTTTATGGAAATTTCTTCATTACTCTTTCAAAAGTGTCCTAAATAGACTCAGACATTTACCCTATGAGCTGAATCAATTTTAGTTTGTCAAGCTTCAAAGAATATTGTTAGTAATCGTGGTTGGCTTTGGGGAGGAGGGAGAATGATAGAAAAACATGAGGGGGGCTCCTAAGGTATTGATATTCTTTCATTATCTGGTGGTGGTTACAAAAGTGTGTTTAGTTTGAGAAAAAGCATCAAGCTTATGTACTTTTCTGGATATAGTATTCTTGAGTAAACATTTGAAAAATGACTTGTTAAAATTTTTAAATCTAATTTTTAAAAATTTGTTTAGAGATTTAATCAAATCTTTAGATCAACTTTACAGTTTACTGAAAACACAGAGGATAGTGACACAAGTTAAATAACATTACAAGAAAGCAATTAGAAAAATCCAGAAAAGGGCATTATTCTACAGGGCAGCCATATGGTCGCAATCAGTCAGTCAAGGGAAAAACAAAACAAAACCCAATAACAAAAAGGTGTGTGTTCGCGTTATGAATAAACTGTTCTGGATTAAAAGAGCTGTACGAAATATGAACCAAATGCAATGCATGATCCCTGACTGAACTCTAATTTAAACAAACCAGCCAAAAACCATATTTTGCAACTACTGGGAAAATGTTAATATGTGCTAGATAGTCGATGCCTTAAAGGTATTGTTATTTTGTTAGATTTGATAGATCAGGAAAATGTCTTTACTTTTAAAGAGATTACTACTGAGAAACGCAAATATACATGACCAATATCTAGGCAGCCCTAAGGCCATGCCATAGTGGTTAATGAAATTACTGTCGCCCAGCAATTCTCAGCCAGGGGTGGAGTGTGCCTCTCCCCAGCGCTGCCCCCAACTCCCAAGGGACACCATGCAGACATGTTTCGTTTTTACAGCTGGGGTGGGGGGAGAGCGGGGTGCTAGGGCATCTAGTGGATGGAGGTCAGGGATGCTGGTAAACCTCCTACAATGGACAGCACGGCCCATACAACAAAGAACCAGTCTAAAATGTCAACAGTGCTCAAGGTGAGCAACTGCTACAGACAAATGACAAGAATGAAAATTAACTGAATGGATAGATGAATCAATATGTGATAAAGCAAATACAGCAAGATGTCAGCAACTGTAGAATCTATGCAGTGGGTATGTGGTGTTCACTACATAATGGACTTCTCCTTATGTTTGGAGACTTTGATAACAAAATGTTGGGAAAAATATTATTACGTATCCTAATTATATGTTTAACAAACAGATTTTCAATATAGATAAACCTAAATTCTTACAATTCTTGAAATAATAAAACTGATATAACTTGCAGAACACCCAAGATACTCACTAACACGCTCATGTAAAAGCAGATAAGGATATTTCAGTATTTCAAACAGAGGAACTCGAAGTTTATTTTCAAAGTCTGGGCCGGTAAAGTCAAACAGCTGCATCTCTCCATTGATGTCTACGATGTATAATTCGTCGTCATCTTCAATTTCTGCCCTCATGGATTTTTCAAAGTGATTTATGAGACGTGAGGTTTCTAATTCCCATAAAACCTACAGGAAAAGAAAAATGGGCAGTGTGCTTTTTATCTTATTATCCTTTTCCTAAGTATAAAAATTCAGAAATTTTAAAAAGTACTAGACACTACATATTAGGTTTATGTGAAGAAAAGAGTTACTAAGCATGGCCACTTTCATGATATATGAACACGATGAGTACACAGAACATGAGATGCTTAAACACTGTGCTTGCGGGGTTTTGCTATAAATATCAATATCCCTCCCAGCTATACTCTGTTTAGAAGGAAATGAGAAGCGGCAGAGTCTTTATCAAAGGCACAAGCTAGGCTTTCTATGTCCCCTCTTCTATGTCCCAGTCATAGGTACCTACCCTTAACACGTCAGCTTCAGCATAAACACTGGTTAGCTTCATAAATAGGAAACTTTGTGAATGGCAAACTTTTTCTCAACAGGTTTGTAACTCATCATCCCCTCCTCCTTTCTAGATTGTACACATCTCTATGGTCTGTGTTCTGCTTTTCATCAGGTAAATATAATAAACCAAATATTCAAAGCCACATATGTAAAATGACATGTTTCACCTTGGCTACTATGACTGAAAAATATATTTGCCCTTAAGAGGTTTACCATTTACCCATTAAAAAATGAAAAGAGAAAAAAAGCTATCAAGCAATAAAAAGAACCCAAGCCATTCAGACACAGGACTGTGTAACACTGTCAAATATACTGACATAAAAACATGAACCAAAAAAAGAAACCCCACCCATCACTTCATTTCCTAAGATTGTTTGGTATCAAAATGACTAAAAGTCAGAGGTCATAAAATTCTGCTTTAGGTTTCAACACAATTCCATCAGTCAATGAACACTGACAGCACCTACTATATACCAGGCAACGAATTAAGTACTAAAAGTATATTCAAAGTTTCAGTTATCCGTTCCTGGAATGCTTCCAACAGAGTTCAAATGTATTCTCTTCCTCGTTACCAAGCTCTGAAAAATATTACCCGTCCAATGTAAATTACCTCATGCAAGAGCGGCACCTCCTCCCTTGCTTTGTGGTACTGAACCACACACTCCAAGCAGTAGCAGAGGTCTTCATCAGCTGTTTGAAATTCACTGGGCTGGGTCCTGGATGCATAGAGCCTTAGGAAGTCAATGGTGGAAATACCACCTGGCGTACACCAACAACATGTGCTCATTCTGTACCTGTATCCGAAAACACGACAAATACTAAAGAAAAAAAACAAAACAATACTTCAGGCCTGTTCTGTGTGAACAATGAATGGGTCCACTTCCTACTAACGAGCCTCAATTTAAAATGTGCCTCCACCACATCCAGAACCATCTGCTGGCCAGCTTGTCAATCGCTGCCTAACTCAAATGAGCCCACTCTTAAACTTGAACACGTAAAGAGTATAATGAAATGACAGCATTTTGCTAGTTATAAACACCATAAGGCAATATGCACTGTGCTATGTAATGCTGATGGAAAGTACAGAGACAGAAGAACTATCAGTGTTTCCAAAGGACAGATTTTGGGGTGTTCTAGTGATAAACCAAAGGCGAGTCAAGAGCTCAGGAAACCTTTTCCATTCCCAGAGGCCATGTTCCTGAAATCCCTGGAAATACAGTCACTCATAACTATTAATCCATGCAAGTAATAAAAACTCAGAGAAGGATTTCCCCTTGTTAGAAGTACGCATACAGGAATTTGCCAGAGTGAATTGCTGCCCACAGCTCACTGCTCAGCGATACACTGTAACAGCAACAAATGTTAACCTATTGCTACTAAGTCTGATCCAGTTTTTTACTATCTCCAACTTTTTGTTTTCTAAAAACATCAGAGCCTCCACCATGCAAATTCAAGTGAAAAGGTTGAGATTCAATAATTTTCCAAATCCTAGCAGTCTCAAAGAGGGCAAAGTAGCAAGATGGTACCAGGAAATCCCAAGAACCAAATGTGTCAAAGATGTGAATGAGAATACACGAGGCAGGTTTATCAGAACTGCAGATGGCATGGCACTGAGAGGATAACAGACAAGATGAAGCCAAAATCCAAGGCATCTCCAACTCTAATAAGGTGTAATGAAAGTAAGCAAAGATGCTATATATATATATATATTCCCCCCCCCTTTTTTTTAGCTGAGCCATCCTGCCACCTGTTGGCAGCTCAGTGGCAGCTCAGCTAGGGCTGGACTCAACCGCTGTTGCTCAGAGCTCAAACTCTTAAGCGAGCTCTTAACCAACTGAGCCACTCAGCTGGCCCTAAGATGCTATATTTTTATTCCTAACTAAATGCATATAAAAGCAAAACAGGGTGCTCATTGTCAGTAAGCAGTACAATTGTGGCTAAACAAAAAGCAAATGTTTGCATTAAACAAGTAAGTGACAGAGGGAGGGAGGGAGGAAGGGGGGGAGGGGTTGGGGCAGGAAAAATACAAGGTGAGCCTGGAGCATCTTACAGAGCCATAAAGTACTTGAAATACAAAAGGGGCGGGGGTGTCAACGGGACACAGGAGCCAACCTGAAAGAGTTCTCAATGGCCAAAACTTGAACACTGTGAATAAAATAAATGTAATACTAGATTATAACCCACGGTATAAAGTAAATATACATGAATCCATGCTGGTATAAATAAATGACTGAATGAATAAACAAGCCAATGTGGAAGGGACAAATCTTCCTTATAGAAGAATTCCAAATAATACTGGGTCGTCGGGAAAGTCATGATGCATTTTTGCATTGAAAATCATAGAAAAATACGTCATGACTTTCCCAACGACCAATGTGTATCAATACTCCCTATCCCAGGAGGCAGCACTTAATCCCACCCCATCTTGAGTGTCGACCAGACCTGGTGAATCCCCTCCAAAGAAGAGAGCATGGACAGGGAAAACAGTAATTTTACAGGCAACACCTGGCAAACACAACCTTAACCAGGTGATCAAGGTTTACATGACCCATGGTAAGTCATGCTGATAATCTTGACATAGTGTGATGAGCAGCAACTTCCTTCCTCTCTGCAGTCAGCCTCTCAAAAGCGGTACTCCCCAGTCTATTCATGAGAAAAACATCACACAAACCCAAAGCTGGTATTATCTAAAGAGCTATTAGCCAGTCTGAAACGAGGAGGAAGAAAACCACACCCAAAAGGAATCCAAGCAAGTGTTCTCTCATGTGAAACGAAGGATTTATTGGGAATTGGGCCAGGAAATGATCCAACAAACCTTTTCTCATCCTGAGAAACCGGACCTTAACTATGTAAAACAGCCTAATGGGGGAAAAAAGTGACAAACTCAACTGTAGACCCAAAGTTCACTTGGTAAACTGGAGCCCTAACCCGTGCGTTCTCATCAGGGGCGGCGTCTTCCTCAAAGAGATGAAGCTGGCTAGTGAGACATGAAAAAGTCCTACTCTTTTTATGTGTAAAGCACAGATATACACACAGTACATAGAGAAGTATGCACTAGGTTACTAGTATTAAAATTCATAGGAAGTTCATAGGAAGAAATGTCTAAAATGTTTCCTTTTGGGGAAGGAAAAGGGACAAAAAGTGAGGAAACATGACCCAAATCACTGAATATTTGGGTACAGAAACTTGGCAGCAAGGTTTCTGCATGTGGATCACCCTAAAAGTCAGAGTGCATAATCTCTGCTAATAACATCTTGACAGAAATTATACTTTACCGCTGAAGCTTTTGTGGCATCATGCCAGTTCTTTAAAATAAACAGATTTCTTGAAAAAATTCCTTATTTTCTTCTTATACCCATGATTAAAGAACTATATGTAAATGCATAAGTAGAATCAAATACATGTATTTGTCTCATGAATTGATTTTTAAAAATTAAATATTGTGTACTTTCTTCATGCTCCCAAAGAATTTAGGGCAGCTTCCAACATTAAATTACGACATACAGAAAAGGACATTTAAAAAGATTACAAAAGAGAGAGCAATCCAAACTTATTTAGAAAAAATTTAATTTCACTAAGTCCTAAATTAGGAGTTTTCTGAAAAGCAGGGCGAAAGCAAACGTGATGAGGCACACAGTTCTCATCTAACAAAGTTAGTTCAGCTGGAGAGTTGCCCTTTCTGACACTGATTCTGATTGTTAAATCTGCCCACTTTACAAAAGGCTGCTGCAAACCAGGGGCTGGCTACCAAGTAACACGGTGAATATCAGAAGTTATTGTAGAATGTAAAGTTATTGCATTCAAAGAAGAATTTCTTATACCTAAAAAGGCCAATATCATAAGACTAGGAAGCTAAAAGTCTGCAGATTTTTTTTCAGTGATCTAATTCACTGGGGAGTGAACTCAGATCTAGGAATAGAAAGTGAAACCTCTTAGAGATTTCTCGAACATCCATTGTTTGAGACTCATCTGGCAAGTAAAGAGACTGCGGTCAATTGGAACTCAGAATTAAGAGACTGAAGTACAATTGGAACTCAGAATTAAGAGACTGAAGTACAAATAACTTTAAAGTAGTCAACATTTTAGCAGAGCAGTTAGCAAAAGAAAACTTCCATTAAGAAAATTAGTCTGCTTTTTATTTCACTTACTCAGAGAGCTAGCCTATTTCCACACTCCAAAAAAGACTAAATTTTCTCACATGGGAGTCACTACCACCTAGCAGATAAGCCCCATGGAACAGCGAGTACAGGGCACATGGACCACACAAGCACGTTTCCATGATTCCTCTCAAATGCCCGTGTGCGCGGTATGTCACCAAATCTAAAATCATCATTGGCCTGACAGCTAAGCCCAACAAATTCTAAATAGGGTAAACTGTAATTTTTCTTTTAAGGGAAAACTGCTGGTAGATGACCACGAACCCTCTAAGTTTTTGCACAACTCAGTTCTTCTGGAGGTCAGTTTTGTTAATTTCATCAGATTCTTAACTGCTTGGAACCATGACTGAACCATAATGGGGTGTCCAGGGGATCATCAGGCTGTAGGATAGAAATAAGAATCACTTCCCAAGCATCAAAATGAGCTGGTTTTATTAATGCTGACCACATACAAGTGAGCTGGTGTGTTAGTAATACAGGATGCTTCACCAGAGGTATAGTTATAACTTTCGTAGGCTTACCCTGGGGACATCTTTTCTCATTATTAGCTAGCCAGAAACTTCAAATAAACATCACTTTCTTCTATCCTTCCCAGTTAAACTTCTTGAAAAAGTAACCAGATTCACTTCAGCTCCTTTGCACTCTGGTTTCTACCCCTACATTTCACTGTTTTCACGAATGTCCTTAATAATCTATTACCAAATACAACAGGTTCTTTACTTGGCTCCTTTAAAATATGAAAACGCTGACCAGGGCCGGCGGAGTGGTGCGTTAGTTAAGAGCTGGATTGGGATGCCAGAGGGCCCCGGTTCAGATCCCACATATGAGGGCCAGTGACACTGCCCTCTACAGCTAAGATGCTGAACAACAGC
>NW_017731353.1:5740823-5760489 GCF_001890085.2 Hipposideros armiger
GCCACTCGGCCAGCCCAGGACTCTAACCTCTTCACTCAACACCCTCTTTCTGGGTGATCCAATTCAAACTACTGCTTCAACTACTACCAACACTGAAGTTTCCCACAGACTGAGAATGTAGGTAAAACTCGTAATGCAATGCTTCACTATTTTTCAGCTTCTCACTAAATAACAGCCCAGCCTACAGCTCCACAAAAATATACTCAATATCCATCCAACTGCACACTCAATCTCCCCACCTGGCAGGCACCTCAAAGGAAACAGAACCAAGTCCTTCCCTTCATTATGGTATTTTCTGCGCCCATGGCATTGCCATACCTTCAGTTTTCAAACCAGTAACCTAGGAATTATCCTATACTCTCCTTCCCCCTTAGCCCCAATCTCTCCGAGTTTCACAGGGTCTACTTCCTCAATTACATCTGTACTTTACTCCCAGTGAGACTGCCACTGTCTTATTTTAATACGTTTTCATTATTTGTATGGATTACAGAAGAGGCCTACATTGAGATTCTTCTGCCTCTTGTTTGATCCACCACCAATTCTTCCTCCAAAATGCTGCCAAAGGGCAAAGAAAAAAACTGGACTTCGAGAGCACAAATGACTCCTCTACAGTCTGGGATAAAATTCAGTTTTCTGAGCTCACCACACAAGGCCCACCATGATCCGACTTCACCATCATCTCTTGCCATGCCTCTCGCGCTCTTCCTAAAACGCTTCACTGGCACTCCTGCCTCTATGGAAACTCTGCCATCTGCCTTGAACATCCACCCTTCCTACCTCTGCCTGGTCCTTAACCATGAAGGTGCATCAAACTCACCAAAGAAACTTAAAAAAAAAAAAAAAGTGAGATACTACTGCTAAAATTGAGATTCAATTTTTTTTTTATAAGAACCCTCCAGCAGTGATTCTGATAAAAAGCTAGATTTTAGAACTACCCAGTGCAACCCATCCAGGTGTCATCATGTCTGACCCGTCCTCTCCCTTCCAGTCTGTCTTTGGTGACTTTCTTCTCCGTCATCTCAGGACTTTGCATATGTTTCTACCACTGCACTTACCGTGCTGGGCTGAGCCGTTTACTTATCCGCCTCCCAGCTCTACCACCTACCTGCTCCATCCTCAGCGGTTCTGAAACTGTCAGACAAGGGTCTGTTTTTGTACATCATTTTTATTCCAGTGCTTGGTACTTATCAAGGGATTAAAAAAAATGTCTTAAATGTTTGTTTAAAAAAAAAATTACCTGGGCTAACAGCTTACAGAGAAGTGATCTTCTCAGTGGAGATTCCTGGGTTTATTTGTGAATGGGTGAGGATTTGCATTCACATGTACCCCGACTCTGGCCCAGAAAGAACATCTCTGAAATAAGAAAAACAAGACACTGATGAAGTGGTTTTTATACTCCGTCTCATCTGAGTTTCACACCAATCCTATTAAGTAGAGCCAAATGTTACCATTTGATGAAACAGCTCACACTCAGAGATTAGATAACTTGCCTGCCGGCACACAAGAAAAGAAACGGTGCAGCTGGGATTCCGACTCTACAGGGAGGACCAGTTCCAAAGAGAATTGGCCCCACTCAGAGGCTTCGTCACAACTTCCCCGAACGAGCAAATGCAGGTAAAATCTGCCGTAGGACCGTCGGAAACTCATCTCTGTCACTTTTAACTGCAAACTTTCTCCTGGCCGTGGGGTTCTTTCCCTTTCAAGCCCCGTGCCCGGTTCCGTCTGGACCGTGGCAGTGGCAGCCTTTGGCACCTCGTCGGTGGAAGGTGGGGAGGGCGGGCTCAGGTAGCCATTCCGGAAAAACAATCTCTCCAAAGGGAGAGACCCCGGGGCAGGAGGAAGGGAGGGGCGCCGAGAGGTCGAAGACTTTCTACAGCGAGACCCCCCCCCCGGCCACTCACCCCCAAGAACACTACGCAGTGCCCAGACCAAAAATACCGCAGTGTAGACAACCAGAAGGGAGGAGAGGGGGGTCCCAGAGACCGGGACCCCGCGGTGCAGGAGACACCACAGAGCGACCCGCCAGACGCTACCCGCGACGCTCCCGCCGGCCGCGCTGCGGCCCTCCCACCCTCCAGCCGAAGGCGGCCGAGCTCGCGCCGCCCCTCCCCCACCCGCCCGTACCTCACGCGCCGCGACGGTTACTCGACGCAGCCGCGCGCGCGCTCACGCCCGCCGGGCCTGCGACCTGGAGCAACCCCGCTCTCCTTACCCAGCTTGGCCTCACGTCTGCCGCTAACCCACCTCCATGCCTTCGCTCAAGGGTCTGCCGAGAGCGAAAGAGCGGCTCCACAACCGGACAGCCAACCTATGGGCGCCGCGAGCCACGGCCCCGCCCCCAGCGCGCCTTCGGCCCTCCGCAGGCCCCGCCCCAGCCGCCTATTTCTTGTTTTGGTCCGTCGACGGGCGGGGCGTGTGAAGAGACTGAGAGGCTGAGAGGGCGGACGCTGCCGTCACTTCCGGGCTGCCGGGCGAGACCAATCAGGGGCATCCGCGCGGTGAGAGGGTGGGGTTTGCCGTTGAGGAGTGAACACGGCCCCGCCCACTACTTCCTTCTGGTGGGGGCTGCTCCCCGACGTGTCTATCCCGGGTGACTTAGGCTTACCTACCCTCCTGCGTTTTCCGTCTTGCTCTTTTCTGTTTTCAAGGCCTCAGGTGTTTCACCAGTGTGTCACAGACAGCGAAGGAATATCTTTTTCCCTTCAAATATCCTTTAAAGACCTAAAATATAATACGTAATCAACATGTAATAGGAGGAATAGATATACTTTGTAGTACAGAAAAGGGATGCATTATTGTAAAGAAAAACAATACAGAATATAACAGTAAAACTATCACCGCAGAAAGCTGGCCCATTTTTTTACACCTACTACTGACTCTGATGATGAAGCATCACCACTAGTTTTTTACGCTTCTAATCTAATAGAGAAGACAGAAAAACAAAATAATTCCTGATACTGATAAATGCTGTAAAAGAAAGAAGAGGCTGAGATGGGCTGATCCAGACAGGTTGGTCTGCAAAGGTCTTACCCAGGAGAACCTCGGAGGAAGAATGAGGAGCAGGCCAAGGAAGGATGGGAGTCAGGCTCGTGCAGGAACATTCCAGAACAGGGGTGGGGCTTATTGGGCAGTTGGATGACCGTTATGGTAATTTCATTCCAGAACAGGGGTGTGGCTTATTGGGCAGTTGGATGACGGTTATGGTAATTTCATTCCAGAACAGGGATGTGGCTTATTGGGCAGTTGGATGACCGTTATGGTAATTTAACCGTCGTGGGCTTGAAGTTAGAGCAGTTGGAGCACGAGGCAAAAGCCAATGAGTCTATTCCTCGCTTCTAGATTTTTCTACCCTGTGAAATAGGCCCTATTCAAACGAAGTGTTTAAATAAAACTGTTTGAAACTTAATTGTACTATAAATTGTATATGTACCCTTTTTAAAATCATATTTTTATGTAATGCTTTTTAATATAAAGATCTGGATGGATATTGAAAACATAATTTTTAAAGAGAGATAAACATGGCAAAAATCACCTGAATTTCTATTTTCCTGAGATAACCATTTTTATGTATATCCTTGTAGAATTTATTACATACGTTTTTATTAAAGTAGATATGAAAACATGTAATAAAGTGCCAAGCTACTCACTACAGTGTAAGAAACAGAATATTACCCTGAATACTGAACAGAGGGATTTCTCCATTAGACACAGTAGCTTGGGTTAGGGACACATGAGTGTTTTAACTTTCTATAAAAATCAGAAAGAAGTGAAATTTTAGGTCGAAAATCTTTTAATACTTAACATTAATATATTTGTCTTTATAACAACATGGTCATAAAATATGATTTTTGATATTTTTAAGGAGAAAAGTGCCCACTAAAGTCATAATTTCATCTTGCCTTGAGCCCTCTATGGGTCTTTCTTTATACTTGTACCAAATTTGGTTTTAATCTGTAAGCAATATATTGTTTTGCATGCTTTTTAACTTTATATTTATGAAATTATACTAAACACATTTTCCTTCAAGTTGCTTTTTACATTCACCATTATGTCCCAAGTTTGATCTGAGCTATAGTCAGGTTATAGAGTCCAAATCTTACACAACTTGAGGGGTGTTCTTAAAAAGTTCTCACTAAAATTTATAAATACAAAATTGGGAATAAAATTGATATTTATTTGGAATGAGTGGCACAAATTACAAATTTTTTAAATGGACAAAACCCACAAATATAAAAAATCCAGAAAAAATAACCAAAATATTTTTAAGCTGCAAACACAATTCTGTAAAAGTTACATATTTTGGTTTCATAAATTACCTCGACAATGAGGTTTAAGATCATTTTCTGTACAGAGAACACAAAGATAATTCAGTCTTTTCTCTAGCAAGGTTGATAACATTTTATTAAGAGTTTATAAAAGTTTCAAATTAATGATTTCATTGGATAATATCATGTAAATTTTTAGGATTACCAAATTAAAGAAAATTCCTATCAAGCTTTTTCTCACATATGAGCTATAACATTTCAGAGCAGAGAAAGATTCTGGTGGAGAGATTGAATCTAAAGACTTCGAATTGATGAAACCTTATTACAAGCTTGTCATAGATTTTGCCATTTTTAGATCCATATTATGAGTTTTATATGTCAGTATTTTATATACAAATTTTAGTGCTTTTTCCAGTTTGATCAGTGCTTTTTCCAGTTTGATCATGTGACTCATATATCATCATTACTTGGATTATCAACTATCCAAAAACTTATTACTCATTATTTCTATTTGAAATGGATCTCTTCTAATAAATTACTGAGTGTTTAAATAATTTCTCTTGATTTTGTCATCATTCATCCTCACTTTTGTCTCATATTCCACTAATTTTTGTCAACTTTATATAACATATATAATTATACACAATAAAATACACAGATTTTAAGTGTATGGTTTTAATAACTCCATAATTTCAGGTAACCATCTCCAATCAAGCTATAAAACATTTTCTTCACCCTAGAAAGTGCCCTAAGGCCGTTTTGCAGCAATCCCCCTTCTCCACTCCCCGGATGGAACCACTAATCTGATTTCTATCACCACAGATTCATTTACATTGTTCTAGGACTCTACATCAATGGCATTATACATCATGTACTCTTTTCTCTGTCTTTTGTTCAACATAAAGTGTGTGAGGTTCCTAGATGTTCTTGCATGCATCAGTGATTCATTTTTGTGTGTGTGGAATAGGATATAATTAAATGAATATACCACAATTTTTTTTCACTCATCTACTAGGTGGATATTGGGTTGGTTTCAAGTTTTCTATTATGAATAAAGCTGTTATGAACATTACTGTATAAGTCTTTTAATGAACTATGTTTTCATTTAATTTGGATAAGTATCCAGGAGTGGAATTTCTGGATTAGAGTAGGTTTGTCTTTAACATTATGAGAACTAACAAGCTATTTTCCAAGGTGATTTTACCATCTTACATACCTATCAGCAATGTGTAAGACTTCTGTTTGCTCCACAATCTTGTCAACGCTTCCCATAGTGAATCTTTTAAATTTCAGTCATCCCAATGGGTTAAATGTGTACCTCATTTATATTTCCTTGATATCTAATGATATAGAACATCTTTTTTTTTTTTAAGATTTTATTGGGGAATTGGGGGAAGGGAACAGTGTTCGGGAACTGGGGAAGGGGAACAGCCAAGTTGTTGTCCTACAGTCTTAGTTGTGGAGGGCGCAGCAAGCTCAGCTCCCAGTCCAGTCACGCCGCTCAGCTCAAGGTGCTGTGTTCCGTTGGTTGCGGGTGGGTGTAGCCACTATCTCATGCAGGAGTCGAACCAGCAGCCTCCTTGTTAAGAGCACGCGCTCTATCCCCTGAGCCATCGGGTGGCAGCTCAGCTCGAGGTGCCGGGTTCAGTCTTAGTTGCCGGGGGGCATAGCCCACCATCTTGAACAGGCAACCTTGTTGTTAGGAGCACATGCTCTCATCAGCTGAGCCATCCTGCCACCTGTTGGCAGCTCAGCTGGGACACAGCTCACTGGCCCATGTGGGAATCGAACCGGCGACCCTGTTGCTCAGAGCTCGCACTCTTGAGCAAGCTCTTAACCAACTGAGCCACTCGGCCAGCCAGATATAGAACATTTTATTGTGCGCTTATTGGGAATTAGTATATCTTCTTTATGAATTGTTTGCATGAGTCCTTTGACCATTTTTTTTTAAGGACTTTATTTTCTTAGCGCAGTTTTAGGTTCACAGCAAAATTGAGAGGAAGGTACAAAGATTTCGGACATTCCTCCTACCCCCACATATGCATCGCTTCCCCTGTTATCAACATTCCCTGCCATAGTAATAGGTTCATTACGATTAATGAGCCTACATTGATACTTCATTATTACTCAGAGTCCATAGTTTACATTGCAGTTGCACATTCAGTGACTTTGGACAAATGTATACTATGTCTCCATCATTATAACATCAAAGGACTTTCACTGCCCTAAAAATCCTGTGCTCTGCCTATTCATCCTTTGTGAGACTCACATAGAAATTCTGACCAACAGGACTGCAAGACAATTTTACGTGGTTTTCAGCCATTAAGTTTGTGGTAATTTATTATGGCAGCATAGAAATTTAATACAGATTTACTTAAAATTGAAAATGTTCTGTTTGCCACCGGCATAGACATGGAATTAATTTTTATATATTGTTCTTGTCTCTAGCAATTTTACTTAATATATTAATGCCAACACATTCTCTATAGATTGTTCTAGATTTTTCCTTCGCAACTAAATCACCTGTGAATCATGGCAGTTTTAGATCTTCATTTCCAATCCATGTAGCTTTTATTTACTTTTCTTGCTTGACTGCACTGGCTGGATAGTGCTGGGAAGTGTTGAGAGTAAGCAGCCTTCTCTTTTCTAATCTCAAAGGGGAAAATTTCAATGTTTCACTTTTAAAAAATAATGTTTGCCATAGGTTTTCGTAGATACCCTTTATCGGTTGAGGAAGTTGCCTTCTAGTTTTATTGGATGGATTTGGAATTTATCAAAAGCAATTTCCTGGGCCAGCCAAGTGGCTCAGTTAGTTAAGAGCTCGCTCAAGAGTGAGAGCTCTGAGTAACAGTGGTTCGATGTCCAGCCCTAGCTGAGCTGCCAACAGGCAGCAGGATAACTCAGCTAAAAAGAAAAGAAAAGAAAAGAAAAAGCGATTTCCTTATTTTTTGGCCCTGCATATAGTTTTTATTCATTATTAACATGGCAAATTTTACTGATGGGTTTCCTCCCCACCCCCCCACCCCCTTCTTTTTTTGGTGGCATGAGGGGAACAGGAGCCTGGGACAGGGTTGGAAAGAAAAGGAATGGAAGATTGTGCAGAACCTTTGTAGACACTATGACAGATAATTTGAATGTTATCCTAAAATGCAGCGGAAAACCATTTCAAGGGTTCTAAGTAGGGTGATAAGGTGACCAATTCTGCAGCTGTGGGGAGTATAGATTGGAGAAGGGCCAATAGTGGAAGCAGTGAGATCAGTATAGTTCGGACAGACAAGAGTGTGAGGTCTGAGATCACGGTAGATGGTGGTGGAGTGACTGGAGGCAGAAATGATGGGGTTTGCTAATGGACTGGATGTGGAAGTACTGGGGAAGAGGACAGCAGCGAGGATGGGTGACTTTTGACTCCAAGGTTTCTGACTTCAACCAAGTGAAAGTGACACCACTGGCAGAGATGAGAAAGTCTGGGAGTGGGTGACTAAAAAACTTTTTGTAACATGTTAAACCGGACATGTAGGCCACCTAAATGGAGATGGCAAGTAGGCAGGTGTATTTTTTAGCCTAGAATTTGGGGGAGAATCTGACCTATAACTACACATTTGGGAGCCATCAGCCTGTAGATGTTATTTCAAGGCAGTGGAGGAGACGTGCCCAAAAGGGCCCAGAGGAACAACCTTTAAAAGTTGGGCTCTTTTCCTCCCTGGCTGCTTGAGTGTCTGCCGCCATCATGAACGACACAGTAACTATCCGGACCAGGAAGTTCATGACCAATAGACTACTTCAAAGGAAACAAATGGTCATCAATGTCCTTCACCCTGGGAAGGCAACAGTACCTAAGACAGAAATTCGGGAAAAACTAGCCAAAATGTACAAGACTACACCAGACGTCATCTTTGTATTTGGATTCAGAACCCATTCAGTTGGTGGCAAGACAA
Organism: Hipposideros armiger; assembly: GCF_001890085.2. NCBI lineage: Eukaryota > Metazoa > Chordata > Mammalia > Chiroptera > Hipposideridae > Hipposideros > Hipposideros armiger. The sequence continues at coordinate 5,749,024 of NW_017731353.1, forward strand.
CTGGCTTTGGCATGATTTATGGTTCCTTGGATGACGCAAAGAAAAATGAACCCAAACATAGACTTGCAAGACATGGCCTGTATGAGAAGAAAAAGACCTCAAGAAAACAGCGAAAGGAACGCAAGAACAGAATGAAGAAAGTTAGGGGGACTGCAAAGGCCAATGTTGGTGCTGGCAAAAAGTGAGGTGGAGACTGGATGACAGAAGGAGTAAAGATTCGTCAACGACCTTGTGGTGATTGAGCAGATTTTTCACGAGAGGGCTAATAAACTAAGAACTTCCAAAAAAAAAAAATTGGGTGCAGGGGGAGGAGTGTAGCACAGCATGCTAATGGATTCATGTAAACATATTTAAAGATAGTTTAATAAATACTAGAGTTTTAACTAGAGTTATGGTGAGAACAATCCAGAACAGGAGAGACCGTAGTTTAGGAGACAGATCAGCAGGAGGAATGACCACAGTTGGGGTGAGGTTTGTCTAGTTGGTGGAGGGTAGAGGGAATTGATGTCTGATGGCTTCAGTTTTCTCAATGTATCATGAAAGGGCAAAGAGGGGTATGGGAAGATTGAACGTGTAAAACAGCTGATGTGGAGAAAAGAAAAGCAAGCTTACTAGAGCATTCAAATAGGATCCTTTGGGAATACCGAGTCCATGTGAGGTTAACATTCATGGAAGTAAAACCAGCTCAGTCGCATGCTTTTCTTCCAGGGATATTCAGAAGCAGGTAGGAGGCAGATGGAAGGGCTTGCCCACATTTGGGGTCTTGAACTGGGAAGTACCACGAAGGGCGAGAATGAAGAGCTGAGGGTGTACAGAAGAGCGGGACTGTCATAATGGACTCTGGGGGCTTGGATGGGCTAGGGGTGGGCTATGGGCTGATGGGCTGTTTGATGAGGCCGAAGAATCAGGACTGTGGTGTGGATTTCAGGAAATGAACTGGAAATGGCGTTCAGAAAGTGTTGTATTGTGTAGCCTTCGAGAAAACAGCACCAAATCTGTACCGTTCATTCTTGCATCGTTAGCTCCTGACACTATCTGGCTCACTGCGTGTGGTCAGTAACGCTTGTTGAACTGAGAGTAGCGGTGTAACCAGAATCAATGTCTTGGTCTAATTACAATGCTCGTTTTTTTTTTTTTTTTACTAGCTGAGCCTGTTGGCAGCTCAGCAGCAGCTCAGCTCAGGCCGGGCATCGAACCGCTGTTGCTCAGAGCTCGCACTCTTGAGAGAGCTCTTAACCAACTGAACACTTGGCCGGCCCAACAACACTCATTTTTTTAACCTCCTCTCGGCTGCAGAGTCCTGGGCCTCTTTGCTGGGCAATGAAGTATATAAGTAAAGATAAATGGTTAAAAAACATGCTTACTGAAAAGTGCAAAATTACCAAGAACTGAAATAATGCATAGACAAGCCTGGTGGAAAATAATTTTGTTCCTTGGTTTTATTTCTTGTGACATAGGTATTTTTTTCTCTTTTCCTTGTTCACTTCCTGCATCTCTGCCTCTTCTACTTCCTCCCAGGTATGGACATTATTTCAGGCTCCTCCTCTGCCCTTTTCTTGCTCTAAACTGGGGTTGTGTATTTCATGGCTTCAACTCCCATCGTCATGAAGCTGACAAATCCATACCTCTAGTGTGGCTTTTCCTTCTCCTCTGTCCACCCTCTCCATACTCAGACTGGGGGGTCCACATGTCCCATCAGTGCAGCCGAGTCTGCACACCCCAAACCAAACTCATGTTCCCCTTACATCTCCCCTCCTGGACCCACATCTAACATAGCCAGTCTACCCTGCCCTTTTTTTCCTTCCAAACTCCTGGATTCTTGGCTGTAAAAAGGGTGTTTGGTAAAGATTTGTATGGTATATGTACTCTTTTTTCCCCCATGGGGAGGCGCATGGGAGATATAGGTGAGAAAAAGTTATAAAAATCAAACTTTTGGGGCCGACCGAGTGGCGCGATGGTTAAGAACTGGCTTGGGATGCCAGAGGGCCCCAGTTCGGATCCCACATATGAGGGCCAGTGACACTGCCCTCTACAGCTAAGATGCTGAACAAACAGCTCAACCTGGAGCTGGGCTGCCGTGAGTCGCCGGCGACGGCGTAGGCTGCAGCCCCTGTGGCAGTGGGTTGCCATAGGCTACCGTGTGTAGCCAGCAGCCAGCGTGAGTGGCCAGCAGCCGCAGTGAGCGGCTGTCCAGAAGCCGGCAACTGATCTGCCTCGCCCGGGAAGAGCGCAATGATGGTGCCAACTTGGGCCAGTGAAGCAACGTCCTCCACAACTAGACTGAAGAACAAAAGGACAGCAACTTGTCTGTTCCCCTTTCCCAATTCCCCAGCGCTGTTCCCATCCCCCCAATTCCCCAATAAAAATCTTTTAAAAAAAAAAAGAAATGGACAAAGGATTTGTATAAAAAATAAAAAAAATCAGCTGCCGGCTAACTCTTCATCCACTCTATGGGTGGGCTGAGTGAGTGGCGGCCTCAGCTATTTCATTTGAAGAGGTCCAAAGGCCTGCTTACACCTCAAATTGTTCACCACTGGTTTGAACAGACTCCCACTGTTAGACTCATTTGCAGGGAAACCATAGTTGGAAGTCATGGAGGATGCTCTTCACATAGACTGTGTTTGTGCACTGCGTTGACGATCATCTGTGGTGGTATTGCTGATTTCTTAAGGTGGGTGTTACTTAACACATAAGACCATTTACAATGAAGAAAATGAAGAAAAATTTCTCTATCAACTGTGACACCCTGACAGACAAAAATATGAAAAACAAAGATGGAGAAAATACATACTTCCAAGTTGGGCAATGAACCTGTGGGCAGCACAAAGCAAGATGAATGACAAGGCTACAAAATATAGCTGAGGTAAAATAGAAAGGCTAGATGATGCTGCAGTGATAAGAATGTCCTACTTCATTTGAGGTGAATCATCATGTTGGGACCAAGACTGTTTGCACACCACATTTTTGTAAACAATCCACTTCTCATCACCAGTTATCAGTTGCTTCAAAAAAGGGTCATTTTCCTCACATTTAATGAGCATATTGCAGATGTTTATATGCGCCGTCAAATGAACTTCTTTTAGTTCATGCAGAACCCAAATATCAAGCTTGCTTACGTATCTCAGCTTCTTCAGGTGGTCGTGAACGCTTGAATGATGGATGTTCAATGTTTCTGCAATCTCTCATGTCGTTTAACATGGGTTTGACTCGATCAATGCCTTTATTTTGTCATCATCAACCTTGGTGGGCCTCCCTGACCGAGGAGTGTCGTTGAGATCAAAATCACCAGCACAGAATTTTGTGAACCATCATTGGCACTGACATTCCTGTAGAGCATTGTCACCGTAAACTTTATGTAACTTTTCACAAGTTCGACGCACGTTCTTCCCTTTATGGAAGTAAAACAGTAAAATATGGCAAAAAAACACAGTTTGTCTTCCATCTTCAACTTGTTGTAAAATCTCCAAATCTCAACCAAATCGCTCAATTTTTTTTTAGAATGAAGCTGGAACTGTCAGCTAATGACATAGCAATAACATAGATGCAAGTGACTCTAGTATTTCCAAAAATGAACTAGTGCCACCTGTTGTAAACATACATCATGACTTTTCTGAAGACCCAATAGTTGAGCCTTGGTTGCCGTTTTCACATCAGTGGGAGGAATTGACCCTCTGGCTGGTTGGTTGTGAGGACTGGCCATGACTGTAGTGGAGGAGCTGTTGTGCAGGGGCTGACCCTATGGTGCAGGATTAAGTTTAGCAGAGCTCTGGTGCCTGTCCAGTCTGCCCTTTGGGTGTGTCATTTTCGGAGGCAGCTGGGTGGTACTCTTCTTGGTCTGAAGCTGATGACTGGGTATGCTGGCCCAGGGGCCTCCTGGGGAGGGGCCCTGCTGCAGGTGAAATTCGGTTGCTGCCTGCGTCCTGCCTGGGGCCACCTGCCATGAGCCACAAAGCAATCCACAGATGGCTACCTCCCATGCTGGGTTTTGAGTATCTTGATAAGCCAGTCTGTGAACTGAGGCCAATTACCACTAGTACAGGGCTTGGGGCTGCAAAGTAGGAAGTATGGGACATGCTGAGGCTAGATACTGCTTGTTTCGGTTTTGTTAACATTTGCGATTTTAGGAAGGTATGCAGCATTAGCCAAGATAGACTGTTTGTATGGAAAAGTCCCTGGAAGTGGCTTGGGTTTGTCTACAAGTTGGGTGGCATGGAGTCTCAGGGATTCACCAGGGAGGCATGAACAGGTTTCGCTAGACTGATGGAGACTCGGATATGGCAGTGCCTGCTTTTGCACACTGGGAGTAGGGAGGGCTAAAAACAGCAGCAATAGCTTCTGCCAGCTTCTCCGTCCAGGAGAAAGCTGCCCCTCCAGCCTTGCCTTGGAGCCAGACAAGTCAGTTTCACCCCATATGTCCTTGGCACCTATCGAGCTGCTGCCTCAGCACTGGAGCTCAGAGCGAGTGAGTCTGTCTGCAAGTAAGTCTGTGCATAGGCCCTTTAAGAGGATTACGTGGGACTGCAGTCATCCTCCATCTCACTCAGCCACAATCTCTGCTTTTCTCCACAGCCAGAAGTTATAAGGACTTCTTTTCCTGACACTGGAACCCTGGGCTTGGGAGCCTGGTGTGGGGCTGGGACCCCTCATATCTCAAGGGGGAACTTCATAGCCAAGATATCCCTCCCAATTTTTAACTGCCACACAGGGGTGGGACCAGCCCGTTTCACATCTCCTTCCCTCCTACCAGTCTTGAGGTAGCTTCTTCGATATGTCCTCAATTGTAGGACTTCTGTTCTGCTATACTTCAGGCAATTTTCAGTGATGGTTGTTTCTGTAGCTTAGTTGTGTTGGGGAGAATTCATGAAAATCATCTATGTCTGGTAAAGTTTATTTTATTCTCTACATACCAAACATACTTCTGGTGTCCTTGTGGTATTTTAAGATTATCAGTGGACTCTCTGAATATAACTGAAATATTTATAGCAGTTGTCTATAATAGTTATAAATACTAACTTCATTCTTTATCTACAAGGTGCCAGGCATAGTGTTACAGTTTTCATGTATAATTCATATATTTCTTGTAAAAATACTTATCAGGTAAGTCATATTAGAGTTTATTAGCAGATTATTAAATTGAAGCTAAAAAAATTTCTGTGCAAAATGAAAACAAACACATAGAAATGACAAATCCAGGTTTCTGATTACAAAGCCAATCATTTTTGGAATCTCTGCATAGAAAAGGTGCTAAATATACAAAACCATTTCAAGCAAAATTGCAAAAATAAAAATATTTCCCAAATTAAAAAAAAAAATCAAACTTTTACAAAGTACACAAGTTTTGAGGGTAAAATTCATAGCACAGGTGGTCACCCACTGTCATCTACAATACATTTGTGGCTTGACTGCTCATTCCATTCACCTGGTGCTGCTAATGGGACCCTGATTTTCCACTGGGGTATCTACCCTCTCAGCCACACCAGGGATGCTGAGCTAAATCCCAGCCCGAGGATGAGCCCAGATTGGATCAAGCCAATCTGATCTTTGTGGCTACAGTGATGGGTCAGAGTTGGGCGCAGGCTCTAATCTGGACGTTAGGAGCAAAACCCAGGATTTAAGCAAGAACAATGGGCAGTGACCCTTTTCTTCCACTGAGCGGGAGACAGGGCTCCCGAGACATGTGGCTGTATGAGGGGCCCCTTGTGTGGGCTAAAGATGAAGAGAACTCTGGAGTAGGGAGAACAGATTCAGAGAGAGACCATATCTTAGAGACTCCGAGTAGCCGGATTAGCCCTTACCTAAAATGAGCACTCTCTCTGGACTTTCGGTCTTGAGTTCACAGATTCCTTAGATCTATCTGAGTTGGATTTTTTGGCACGTGCAAACTCAAAGTTCTAACCTATAAACTCACAATCCCACCGCCCAGAAAAAACCATCGACATTTTGGTTTTAATTCCTTCCACACATTTTAATGCATTGATATACACACCATTTTCTTTATTTTTTTTTACTCTTACAAAATTGAGAAAATATATATACTTTTCTGAAATATTTTAGTTCATAATACCATTCACCTATTTTTATGTGAACTAAATCTATCCTCATTTTTAATTATTGCATAATATTCCATTCTAGGAATATACTGTTATTTAACAAATTTCCTATTAAGGAACATTTACATTTTTTCTGTTTTTCATATTATAAATGTGCCATTCTTATGCACTAGTTCTATTATTTCTTCAGGTCCTAGAAGCAAAATTGCTGGCTCACAGACTATGTACATTCTTAAGGCTTAGATGTATTTTACCAGAGTGACCCCCAAAAGAAACACACAATTCACATTCACATCAGCATGGAGGAGGTGACTAAAGGCAAAATGCTTGCTAAAAAGAAAATGTTCATTTGCTTACTGAATATTTATTGAGCATCTATTATTTGCAAAATACTGTTTTGGGTGCTAGGGGTACACTGGTGACCAAGAACTCTTGAATTTGTTTCTCTGTATTCTTGCTTCTCCAATAATGGCAGGTTTGGGGAAATGTCTAGCTTTGTAGATGAATGAATCAACACTACGCATCATGATGTAACACAAATGACCTGAGAGACACTCAGGGGACAGTGGAGTCGCACCGCAGCAGATGATGACATCGCTATATATGGGATAATGTTCACCCACTTTCCTTCCTATGGTCTGCCCTGTGCCTAGAAGCCTGGAAACTTTAGTTCCCTGCCAGCTGGGTCCTGCTAAGGGGCTGCCACCGGAGGACCTCGTGACAGATTAGAAGGCAAGGGGGAGGCAGAAGCCATTCTGTTTCAAGGAGACACAGGTGCCTGCTGAGGCTGCAGGGCAGAGACGGGACACAGCTGCACAGGCTCTTGCAAGGGCGGCAGCAGCAGACAACCCCGAGTTTGCGGAGGCACATTAGTGCGGGCCACGGGGGTGGGGACTATGGGACCCGTTACTGTATGCCACAGTGGAGGGCATGTGGCAGGCCACAGGGGCTATGGCGGCTTCCCCTCAGGTCCCTACTGGTGGGAAATTCAATCTTTCCCGTTTGCCCCCTCATCCTGTATAACAATCTTGCAACCTAAATCCTTATGTTAAATCCTTCTCTGTTTGAAATGTCTGGAGTGCTTTTGCTTTTCTGACTGATGTTAAAAAATTATCCCTGAAATTCCATTAGGCATGAGTTGTGCCTGAGACCCACAAAGCATCTTTAAATAAGTCTAAGGGCCAGTTTTTCTAGAAGCAATGGAAGAGAGCACTGTTTCCCCACCCCACCCCCCGAGTTGAACACCAGACAAATTCAGTGACTCTCTTTGAGAGGACATCTGTATGAAAAAAAAACTCTCTCTCTAAACACTAGCATCACACTCCGGAAGGTATGAGATGTGCCCACTTTGACACATACATGGGAACTGAAACCAGCGGAGAGGAAGCAGAAGGCCCCGCCTCCCTGACACTAACCTAACGCTTACATCCACCGAGAACATAAAAGTAAACACTGGGAGCAGGGAGCAGAGCGGCGTTAGGGAAATCGTTAACGTTCTCAGTCTGCTGGGACCACGTGCTGAGATGCCCACAGGACACGGCTCTCCCTGCTGCTGCTTTACAGGGCTCGGGATGCCGTTGTTGTGTAAACCCATTAGTTGTGACTGTTCTCTATCTAATGGTACAGAAACAGTAAATCAACGCCCACGCTCCTCTTTTTCACATTCAAATGAACGCGAACATGATTATGTCAGTCACTTTGTAATACTTCACAATGCAAGCTGCCATTTTCATACCCTTCCTTTGGCCACTGGACCTTAATAAACACAAACACTGAAAATCACTTCACCGCCACATGTGTATAAATACAACCAAAGCTGGGAAATGGACAGGAAGTGGTGTCATCCGCTTAACTTTTTTCATTCCCATCTTCTCCCTCACTGTCGTCATCACAGTAAAAGATGTCCCTAAACAGGAAGACGCGCTTAGGGGCTGTGGGTGTCTGGGCCTCAGTACCCGTTTTCTCCATCTTCTTCTCCAGCTTTTCTTTGAGCAAAGGTAGGCTCGTCTCATAGAGGTAGTCTATAATCTCTAAAGAAAAACATGCAATGTTGAAACGATGTGTACAAAGCCTCTCCTCGGGGTCAAAGGACAGAGGGCGCTGCTGATGGCTGGGCGCTGCTGTCATCACACGTGCAGGACCCTGTTCTCACTGCCTTACTACATTCACTCACTCAACCCTCCCCAAATCCTAGGGGCAGACACCCAGTTTTCAAATGAGGAAACCAAGGCATGATGAAACTTGCACAAAGTCATGGGGTTAGTCTGGGCAGAGCCAGGGTTCAAACCCAGGAAGTGATGTCAGCTGCGTGCAAGAGGTATTTCATCCCACACTCCAGGGCAGAGTGTCACCAAACCAGCAGTGCCCAAACACCGGTGCTAGGCCGGCCACCGGAGCCTCTCCTGGAAGCTTGTTAGAGAAAATTGAGCCTCTCAACCCAGCCTGGAGATTAGTGTGTCTGGGATGAGGCCCAGGTATGTGCATTTTCAACAAGATCCCCACATGACTCTGATGATCCGAGTTTGAGATTTACATATCTAAACCACCCACACATGGCTGCAGAGAGGGAACTGGGGCATCGATGTGTTTTCTGGAGCGGTGTGTGTGCCTGCATGTGTGAGTATGTGTGATAGGGCAGGTAGAAAGTAGATATGAACAGGAGGAGGAGGAGGGAACCAGCCCCGGTCAGGGAGCCCCTGGCAGTGGCTCCTAGTTATCAAGAAGTTATGTTGTTATAAGAGGGGAAAAAACTGCTGGAGAGGGAGAGAAAACATCCCGCTTATCAGAATGGACATCCTGCTTCTCAGGACCATACAATTATAGTTTGTTCCTTTTTAATGAGTTTCTCAAATAAATCTTGGGAAATTGACGGGTTCACACTTATGCCCTGAGAAACAGCCTTGGGAGCAGAAAGGGAGTATGAGGCACGCCAGCTGGGCGAATGAGAGATACTGGAGAGGGAGACAATCACCCACAGAAATAAATATTGGGTCGTTGGGAAAGTCATGACATATTTTTCTGTTTTTCAATGCAAAAATGCATCATGACTTTCCCGACGACCCAATAGAAGTTCTCACACAGTGTAAGGCGGCCGTTTTTCCCTCTCTCGGGTCAGTTTGCTCCATAATCTCTGGAGAGTACCTGTTTTGCTAATAAACTTCTTACTATCCTATGTTTGTACAAACGCTGTCTCTTGACTGAGGTACAAGAAGAACTGAGGTACAACTGTCACACGTGGTGACATGTGCATGAGAGTGTGTTGTGTACACATGTGTATGCATGCTGGCACTAACAGTTACTTAATAGAGTGCTTGCTAAGTGCTGAGCACCTGGTGACTGTATTTTGCATATTCGTTATCTCATTTAGTACTTTGGAAAGTCCTGTCAGGTAGGGATTATAATTTGCCAATTTTCACCATTTTTGCAACTGAAGCTGAGGCTCCCAGGTGCTGTCACTTGCCCAGGGTCACTCCTAGGGGATAGCACCATATACCATGTTCTTAGCTATTCAAATATAGAAAATACTGACCTGGAAAAGTCTTCTTCTGCCAAAAGGGAACACAGGTAGCTTTCAGTTTATAAAATTTAGTTTGAACATAAGATGGAGGAACATCACTTTAGAAAGGAAAAGAGAAAAAAAAAAGTGTCAGTTTAAAAATTGGTCATTTCAGTACTGTGTAAAGTACATTGACTAAGACGAGATCTATAGACATAAGTAACTTTCTTAATCCTAAACACAAAATCATCATATCCATAAACGTGTGATAAAAATAAGACACATGCGAAACACTACTGTCATTTGGTTAAAAAAACAAACAAACATGCAAAACAAGAAGAAAATTCATAGTACAAGATGGATTCTGTTTAAAGTGGAAGTTTTCGGTTACAAGATGAATAAATTCTGGGGAGCCAATCAATGCACAGCATGGTGACTAGTTAATGACACTATACTGCATACATGACATTTGCTAAAAGAGTGGATCTGACATGTTCTCACCATCAAAAAGAAAGTTCGTTACTAGGTGAGGTTCTGTATGTGTTCATTATAGCCGGATTATGGAATCATTTCACAATGTATACATTTATCAAATCATGCTGTACACTTTAAATATATACATAATTTTATTTGTCAATTATACCTTAATAAACCCTGGGGAGGGGGGTCAAAAAACCAATTAGAATCATTAAATTACTAGTCGGGGAGACAAGGTAGAACGCCAGCTGACCCGTGCGGATGCTGCCTTGGCCTTGGCCCTGGCCTCAGCGCTCTCCACGCAGTGAGAGGCAGTCCTCACAACCACTCGCTAAGCCAGCCGCTACTCTTTACTTTCATTTTGGAGATGGGGAAACTGAGGCACAGAGCAGCTGTCCAGGATCTTACAGCTAGTAAGGGAAGAGCTGGGATAACTGGGTGGTCTGACTGCAGAGCCTATGCTTAACCATACACTTAAGATAGGTACGTATTTTCACAGTTCAAAGACAGATGTCCCATGATGTTTTACAAAGCTAAAAAAAGCAGATGCTGATAATGTTTTGCCGAGTCAAATGCATTTTCGATTCACAGCAAGACTGACAACACCAAATCTTAAATTGTTTTTAAAGTGAAAATCACTAATGTCACGACTTACACACTTTTTCTTAAACAATAAAAGCATTACTTGTTTCAATATTCACTAATCCAGCAGTTAAAGATCAGAGTGGATCATTTTATCTGTTAAGTATGTAGAGTTAAGGATGACTGGGTTCCTTCAGTGTCTCCATCACAGCAGCCACACTACGTGCCTTCCAGGCATCATCGCCTGAGTCCTCACTATGGTCCCATAAACCATTGTGCAGATGAGGAAACTGAGACAAGCGAGGAAACAACCTGCCTAAGGATGACTAAACAATGAGTATCAGGACTCAGGGCCAGCTCAGTGTGCCAAGCCCAAGTTCTAAGGCGCCTTGCCGCCCCACTTCCCACAATGCCGTGTGCCCTGCGTGATGCTCTGCAGCCCCAGGCTCAGGCTTGGAGAAGGGGCAACAACTGATCTGGACATTTTCAAACTAAGCAGGCGTTACATCTCATTAGGTGAAAATGCTGACTTTAAATTGTGCCTAAGTAATTCACAAGGGAGGCTTTAAGAACCTGAAGACATTGGACTTTTAAAATTATTTCTCACTGTTTTAATTCACTGTTAAAACTTTGAGAATGCATTATTTCAAACAGTATTTGACTAGATTCCATAATCTGTCTTACAGCTTTGAGGTTTATAAATCTTAATTAGAACAATCCATTTTTGAATATATGTATAATTTTTACTAAAAATCATTAAAAGCCTATTTGAATTTAAGAAATCATGTGAGGGCCGGCCGAGTGGCGCGATGGTTAAGAACTCGCTTGGGATGCCAGAGGGCCCCGGTTCGGATCCCACAT
>NW_017731353.1:5765719-5769455 GCF_001890085.2 Hipposideros armiger
TTCAGGATATAAAATGTGTTTGCCTTGTTTCCCCTTCATGCAAGATTTCCAAATTCAGTGCAGTTGCCTCCTCCCACCACTGAAACAACTGCCTCTTGGAATGGCCTTTTGTCCTGGAACTGAGCTTTCATTGCCCCCAGCGTTTTGGGATCAAAATATCTACAATCATCAGTATCAGGGTTTGACTTCATCTCCATGGGATTGTCTGAAATATGAGTAACAGGTAAATTGTGTGTTGCTGTGGGCCAGTGTAAAAACACCCTTCTTGTGTCGATGTTGGTTCTCTGATTAAATTTTGGATTTTATGCAAAGTGCTCTAGAAAACTGAGATACAGAAAAAAATTCCTTGCCCTCAAGGAAATGAAAAAGTAAAACATTACATGTCAATTATCTCTCAATAAAATTGCTGTTTCAATACCAGGTTCTTTACTCCTTCATCACACACTGTGATTCTGTATCCATGACTTGTGATAAGAGACCCACTGGTTTAGTGGGAGAGTTGCCACAGCTGGCAGGAGTCGAGGCCGTCTTGGCCCAAGCCTTCCACTGTTTGATATACTGTAAGGGATTAGGCTGTATCCTGCATCAGCAAAAGCCTCTCTGTATCGCTCCAATCAGCCTTTGAAGGTACCAGTGTTTATCTAATCGATAAGAAACAGCCTCATCTGATCTTCTGGAGTTTCTGCATCAGGGTCTGATATATCTAGAAGAGATTTATCCAGCGTGGTTTTGCTCATTATTTTTTCTTCATATTCAAAATAGGCATCTAGTTTTCCTGCCTGCATGAGACCTAGTGTCTGCTCAGCATCTGTAACATACAAGACACTGCACTTACAGCTACAGCATTCAAATGTTTTCAACAGAGACACTCAGGACCCTCTTTCTCAAACCAAATCTTTTGCAGAACGCTTTACTTGTTCTAGAACAGCAGTGGCAACATTGACCTTCTTTTTTTTCAAAGATTTTATTGGGGAATTGGGGGAGGGGAATAGCATTGGCGAATTCAGGAAGGGGAACAGATAAGTTGCTGTCCTTTTGTTCTTCAGTCTAGTTGTGGAGGACGTCGCTTCACTGGCCCATGTTGGTATTATTATNGGCTTGTTCTTTGGCCACATCCCGAGGTATAAATAACTAAGTGCCAGAGCCGGGAAACACTGCCTCATGGATGGATGACAACTTCACACCAGCAGCCACGCCTCTGAAAGTCAGCCAGGCTGCAGCAGTCTCACTCCACCGTCCACCCTCCCAAAACCGAAGGCTAAACAAGCCCCCAAACACCCACTTCCAAAGGCCACCAATCCCTATACCCCACGGTCAACAATTTGCTCTGCTCAGAGGGGCTGTGCTTCTCCCTATTAAGCAGGCTAGCTCCCCCTCGGTCACCAAGCAGTCATTCCAGATACTGAGATCAATGGCCTCTCTCCTCAGCAGCAGGAACTGCTTCAAAACGCAAGGACCGTAGCAAAGGTCAACAGAGATTGTACACACAGGAAAGTTCAAACTCACTCGTCAGATGAGAAATGCAAATGAATAGCACAGTGAAACGAGGCGGAACCTAGAAGAGGAAGCGGATCTTCAAGCAGCCTCAAAATATCTGCCCACAGCCTCTGACCAGCCAGGGAAACATGCACTGCGAGTACCTGTACATAAAATGCAGTGGGGAAGCGTGGCCCACGCCACCAGAGCCCACGGACCAAAATCAGAATCACGTGCCTCAAATGTGATGTGATGTGTGATGAAGACACAGCCTCACCTGCACTCGCGTCATGGGTCTGCCTGAAACATGAAACCCTAGTCTAACTGGGAGGAAGTTCCAGACAAACCCCAACCGAGGGAGGTTCGACAACACCACCAGCCTATGCTCGCCCACAATTTCAAAGTCATCAAGGACAAAGGCAGAACTTGACAGACTGAAAGCCGCTAAGGAGACAGGACAGTTAAGTGCAGTGTGTGATCCTGGCCGGGTCTCCAATCAGGAGGAAATGCTAGATGCAGGGCATCATCGGGACAAGTAGTGAGATTTGAATGTGGACTGCGTTTCACTCAGTAGTATCGTAGCAATGTCAATTTCCACAGGAAGCTAACGGGGCTGGGGTTATGTGGAATCCCAGATGGTCAAGGGAAAAACTTCACTTCCTTGGAGAAGGGAATGGGAGAGGGATGGCGGAATGATAAAGCAAACGTGGCAAAACAGTTGATAACGGGCAAAGAGGGATTTGAGTGGGGGTCTTTGTACTAATCTTATAACTTGTTAGATCTTTGAAGCTTCTAGGAGCCTTTGCACATATTTCATTCACTCTTCTTAGCTGTCTTCGGCGGGGAGTGGGGTGGGGTGAGGGTGGAGGGAAAGTTGGTCTATTTCCTTTGTCCAGTTCACAGAGTGGGGGTTCCAAATGCACATAAACAAAAATGCAATTTCTAGAGAATTCCACACACAGCATGAATTTCAGCCCTGCTCTTTAAAATCTGATAGGCAATCATTTATTAAAAGTCACCTCTTAAGGGCCGGCCGAGTGGCTCAGTTGGTTAAGAGCTCGCTCAAGAGCTTGAGCTCTGAGCAAGTCCTCGGTTCAAGTCCAGCCCGAGCTGAGCAGCCGCTGAGCTGCCAACAGGTAGCAGGATGGCTCAGCTTAAAAAAAAAAAAAAAAAAAAAAAAAAAGAATCGTCCTTAAAAGTCACCTCTTACCTTGTAATTAGTTTAATAGTAAACAAATGGTCTTACCCTATGGTACTGGCAAGATCTTCCCAGTCTATTTCGTTAGCATCTTCCACATTTATTTCATACAATCTATGAGAAAACATAAAAATTACGTTTTCAAGCAAAAGTCAGCACGCTGGACATCTTCACGGACTCACAGAACGTTAAGAGCTCGGAGGCACCAGCACATTCACCCCGTGCCAGCTCCCTCATTACACAGGCCAAGCGAGGTCAGCACGCTAACCCAAGGTTAGCCCAAGGTCACTGAGTAATGTACTACAGACCAAAAAGCCATCTCTCTTCCTCCTGAGCCCTTTGCCATCTCCCAGCAAACCATGTTGCTTTCTCATAGTAAAAACACAACTTCGCCATTCAGTGTAGACACATGGTAACAGCACATGTGCACTCAGCACTTACTCTGTGACAGACGCTATGTCCATCTACCCTCAACACCCTCAATGCGGTGGGGGAATTATCTCTATTCCACAGACAAGGAAACGGGGCTGAACCCGAGTCACTGGCTCAAGGTTTTGGACTAACAGGCAGTGCCAACACCGGAACCCAGGCCTGTCTGACTTGAGATGCCCTCCTCAACTCTGCTAGTCTGCGCTGTCTCTCTGGCAGGGAAAAAAGCGGGGAGGCGCACCCCACCAGACAAGAGTGGAAATTGAGGAAGCACGTCAATGACATTAAAGCAGGGTTCATGACAGAGCAGGGAGAATGGAGCTGGACCCAGAGGCCTGGACCCCAAGGTTTCTTCTGCTCTGTGCTGCTCCTCATTTGACATGCGCCCAGGCCCATCAGACATGCAGGTTTCCTAAAGCAGCCCCACGTCTCCCCTCCCTCAGGAGGGAGGGCTCTGCAGAGATGAAGCACTCAAAGACAGAACCAAAGACAAACTACAGTTGCACCAACTAATGTGTCCTGGGGAGCAAGAGTCCTGGGCCTGAGTATTTACCTCCGTTTTCCAACGGACGGAAATAACTAATATCCACATGGAAACCTTCCAAGACTAAAATTACTACATTTGTTGAGTGC
>NW_017731353.1:5771820-5774470 GCF_001890085.2 Hipposideros armiger
TGTTGTTCACCATCTTAGCTGTAGAGGGCGCAGCGTCACTGGCCCTCATGTGGGATCCGAACCGGGGCCCTGCTGCTCAGAGCTGGCATCCCAAGACAACTCTTAACCAATGAGCCAGTCAGCCGGCCCCAACATTGACCTTCTTGATGAGGGAGATACAGGATACATGGTAATGACACCAATGTTCTCACTAAGGGCCGTCCAAATTCACTGGTTTGCAATGTATCATTTGAGGTCATTTCAATGTTACATAAGGTAAATATATGTTCAGGCTACATTCACACTAGAAGAAGTCTTGCGTGCTATTTCATTGTGTTGGTTCTGAAGCAGATTTCCCTTCTTTAACACAGATATGTCACCCTCCAACTAAGGTTTACACCCCACTCCTTTTTTGGTCTAAAATGTAGGGGTAGAAAGGGCTCTGGTTCTTCCATCTTATATACTCCTCCCTACCCCCAAACATTATCTGTTCTTTGGAGCTGACTTCCCTGAGTGTAGCCTTCTGTTAAAATAAATGCCCTACAACAGAATTGTAAGGTACAGAAACAATCAACAGTATAATCTAAGCGTTTGTTTTTAACATAAGATACACCTACTCTGGATTTCTTTTTTTTTTTAATTTACCATCTTAACCTTTTTCCCCCCCTCTTTTATTTTTTATTTTATTTTATTCATTTTTTTTAAAATTGGGGAACAGTGTTTTTCCAGGACCAATCAGCTCCAAGTAAAGTAGTTGTTTCAATCTAGTTGTGGAGGGCGCAGCCCCTTGGCCCATGTGTGAATGGAACCTGGCAATCCTTGTGTTATTGTTACCAGCCAACTGAGCAGCGCCCCACCGAGAAACTTTTAAGTGTTCTTTCCTATAGAAATGTTAAGTATAGAAATGTTAAGTCTCCTCCCTAGTTTCTTAGCCTCTGGCTAAGCCTCTTCACATCAGTCTGTGACTCCTAAGCTAAAGGTTGCTCCTAGCCTGAATCCTAGAATTCTCCTATCCCCCTGCTTCTTGATTGCCTTGTAAATCAGTTTCTGAATCCTAAACAATAGAAGTATCCTATCCCTGCTTCAGGTAACTACTTGAAAGCCTCTGACTTCCTAATATGCCCCAGGCCAGTAAACTAAAAACCAAAACCATTCTGGGCCCAGACAACTGACGCCACCTGAGTTACAGGCTGAATGGCCACGGGCTTCATAAGAGCTAACAGATTTATTAATTAAAATCTATTTTTCCTCATTCAGGGACCTTGAGGATACAGAGGACACCCCAACAAGATTGCCAGTCACAACCAAAGAAGCCAGCGCGGTTTTCCAGGCGGATCTCGAGACCCCTTCCTCTCATGTGAGATCGGCTAGGGTGAGAGTTCCGTGAATCCCCCAATAGGCAGGGACAGCTCTACGCCCCTGCCCAGCAGGAAGCAGATACAGAAGAAGAGACCTCCTGTCCCTCAGCTTCCCACAGAGAATTTATGGGGATCACGTCTCTCAAGGGAAAAACAAGGCAGGCAGTTAGAGGCAAGCATTGGGTCTCTGTATTCTTGCACGTCCGACAGAGTGCGACCGCCAAGGGGACATCCCCTCTCCACCCAAAACTCCCCTTGGTATTGTAACTACCTACCCCTGCAGCAAAGCAAATGGGCACAAAATACCTGACTGGATTAGATCAGTCACTCACACCTGCTCAGTACCTCTTGTCAATCACAGGTGCTAATCAAGTGGTCCCACGCCCACAGGGGAACAGCCCATTCTAGAGAAAGGGGATAAAAACTCCAAGTCCTGGGAAGTCCACCCTGCTCTTTTTGACCGCTTCTTCCCTTTTTGAACCCCTTCCTCCCTTTTTTGAGCCTTTTGGGCCTTGTCTGTGCGCGTGAGCCGCTCCAAACTCTTTGGAATGTACTATCTCTTCGAATAAACTACTTTTTCAGTACTTTACTCCAGCATCTCATTCAATTCTTTGCTCGAGTTGCCAACGACCTGGACTTTGCACCGAGAAGGGTCCACTCTCTGTCAACATTATGAACCTACGCTCTAACCAACTGAGCTAACCGGCCGCCCCTGGATTTTATTCTTATTTGATATTGAAGATGACGGAGCTCCCTCTGTGCATGAGGGGCGGGTGGCGAGCTGCAGGACCCCTGCATCAAGGACCAGCTCAGGGCTGGGAAAAGCTACGCCAGGCAGAGAACATGCAGCAAGAGCAGGACTGACAAAGCCTCTATGTGGCGCATGTACCCAAAGGTCTCAGGTGAAGAGCACGGCCGCCTCCCGTTAGATGACGACAGAGGAAAGGCAGAACTCAAGCGGAATTTAGAAGGCTGGCCACTATGCTTGTGATGCCTCTCCAGCATGTCAGCTTTGTATTTTGTTTTTAATGCGGCAAACGGACAACTACCTTGTTGTACTGAAGACTTACAAAGGGACAGAGTGAAGGAACCAGAAGTCAATATTCAGTATTAAAAAGGTCCAAGTTCTTTATGGGGGAGTCAGGGTTAGTTAAGCGTGGGAGTCCAGCTCCCGCTGGTCCAGGGGTTCCCTCAGGTGAGGACAGAGTCTGCCAGGCGGGGAAGAAGCGGAGACACGGGGAGCGTTTTGAAGAAGTGTCACACTTTATTTCTACAGCATGTCCCTTTTTATATTGGACAGTTGACCATTATCT
>NW_017731353.1:5776085-5779057 GCF_001890085.2 Hipposideros armiger
ACAGCTGGGACACCTTGAGCTCAGCTGCCACCCGGATGGCTCCGTGGATACAGCGTGCGCTCTTAACAGCAAGGTTGCCGGTTCGACTCCCACATGAAAAAAAAAAAAGTCTGAAGAATAACGATATCTCAGACACTTTTCAGAAGACAACAGGCAACATCACAAACATAAAACTATCAAAGTTACATGCAAATTAAAATTAAATACTAAAGTGGCCACAGATTCTTCTAAGAACCAATGCCAGCAGAGTCTGATGTTCAGTCACACTAATGAAGAGGCCTCAAACCGGCAGCCTACGAACATCTTTGGTTTGGCCCACAGGGTATTTTTGTTGCTTTTCCCCAATAGCAGTTTGGATAAACATGTAAAAGTCAGGAGAGCTCCAAGGGAAAAAAAAAATCTAGATCACACACACACACACACACACACACACACACACACACACACACACACACAAATCCAGATTTTTGCTTTGCTTCTTAGAAACTGGAAGAACTGTCCACACTGAGTTTCTGCCTGGCACCAGTGGCTGCAGTTGGTGGCACAAAAGGCACGGTGTCCCACTCACCCCGGGAGCTGCCCACATTGGCCACACAGACGTCCGGCTGCGGCTCAGCTCTGCCCATGCGGTGGGGGTGTGGGAGCCCCCCACGTGCTAACAGTACACTGACTAAAGACTGTCTTCTTATAGCAACGGGGGATTTTTTAATGTGATGAATAAAAGCAAGAACACTGTTTATGAAAGAGGAGAGAGAGGCAGGAGCTCACCAAGACTGGTTTTGGGGGACGGTCCCCGCCTTACAGGCCTGCTGGCCTGCACCCCGCCCTCCCGCCCCGGGGAAGGGACGCCCTCCACTGGCCTCCTTGGGTACTGGTCCACTTGGCGGTTACAGCCGCTCTGAGAGCTACTGGGCTGAGGTGTGGTGACAAGCAGTCTTGTGAATAAAAGCTGCACGGTTTCATCAATCCACGTGAGGAAATGAAACAAATCAGTGTAGAGAGTGGCTTAGGAAACTGGCTCTCTCAGAAGACAGGCCCACGGTGACTCCTGGGCACTGGGTTGTGGGGGCTGATGGCCTGCAGGGCTTATTCCCTCCCACAGGGGCTCACCCAGGGGGGCTCTAGAGACCCCAACTTACCACTGCTGATCTGGGAGAACTTCAGGGCAACGGAGAGGCTACTTCGAGCCACCATCTCCCCAATCTTTTTCCAATCGTTCCCATGGAGGGAATGGTATATCTTTAACTTCTCGGTATCTCCTTTGCTATACCTAAGAGAAAGGGGAAACACTACAATTTTGCATTAACTCCAAGATTACAAACTGTTCTCATCGCAGTCTGCTATGGTTCCGGGAAGGCTGCACGGGGTGGGACGCCAGGAAACGGTTTAGTGCCAAACTGACCCAAGACCAGAGCCTCTGTTACTTCCTGTCCCAGCATCTCAACTGTGCTTACCCAATAAATCAACCACACGGTCCCAGGCCCGAGGCCCGGCTCAGGACACAGCGCAGAGCCAGCAATCGGATCGGGTCATGCCCCATCCAAACCCCCAAAGGCTCCACATTTCATGTACAATAAAACAGAAACTTCTTCATGTGCCCACAAAGCCCTGCNGAGGCGGCCGGCTCCCAACAGTTAAGTGGAACTTAAATCAAGTACTGATGTGGAGTTGGTTGGGACAATGAGCTAGAGATGATCGTTCTTGACATGGACCCTTCCCACATGGCGTCACACAGATCCTCTCAGTGACCTCACGCATCTAGCCACTCCATAGGAATTGTGCAGGGGGAGGGAGACAGCAAGGACGATCGAGGGAGGGCCTTGTTGAAATTTATATAAGAAGCCTTAAAACTTACCACTTACTTTTACACTGCATCCAATTTCTGGTTTCGACTTTAGCTTCGACTTCCACCCAAGATATGCCCTTGTAGAGCTTTTCCCGAACAATGGACAGGCGGCCTTCGGGGTTCTCTTGGAGTTCAGAATCTACCTCTTTTAAATCCTCGGGGGACATCTTCTTAAGAATCACTTCTTCGACAGCCTTGATTAGCTTCTGGGTTTCCGTCTTACTCCAAGCGCCATGATTTCTTTCTAGAGATATAAAAGGATGGTGTTATAGTTGCTAATTTATTCGCTTTCTAACACAATATTAACAATAAAGTCATAATGACGGATACATGTCATTCCACATTTGTCCCAATCCATAGAATGTACACCACCAAGATGTCCCCTGACGTCAACTACGGGCTCTGGGGGATTAGGATGTGACAGTGTAGGTTCAGTGACAAACGTACCCCTCTGAGGGGGGGATGCTGATAGTGGGGGAGGCTGTGTATGTGTGGGGGCGGGGAGCATATGGGACATCTCTGTAGCTTCCTCTCAATTTTACTGTGAACCCAAAGCTGCTCTAAAAAAATAATCTGAAGGGCCGGCCGAGTGGCTCAGTTGGTTAAGAGCACGAGCTCTGAGCAACAGCGTTGCTGGTTCTATTCCCACATGGGCCAGTGAGCTTTGCCTGAGCTGCGCCCAAGCTGAGCTGCCAACAGGTGGCAGGATGGTTCAGCTGGTGACAGCACGTGCTCCTAATGACAAGACTGCCTGTTTGATGTGTGCTACATCCATCAACAGCTGGGACACCTTGAGCTCAGCTGCCACCCGGATGGCTCCGTGGATACAGCGTGCGCTCTTAACAGCAAGGTTGCCGGTTCGACTCCCACATGAAAAAAAAAAAAGTCTGAAGAATAACGATACCTCAGACACTTTTCAGAAGACAACAGGCAACATCACAAACATAAAACTATCAAAGTTACATGCAAATTAAAATTAAATACTAAAGTGGCCACAGATTCTTCTAAGAACCAATGCCAGCAGAGTCTGATGTTCAGTCACACTAATGAAGAGGCCTCAAACCGGCAGCCTACGAACATCTTTGGTTTGGCCCACAGGGTATTTTTGTTGCTTTTCCCCAATAGC
>NW_017731353.1:5782206-5797211 GCF_001890085.2 Hipposideros armiger
AACAGACTTAACGTTATTCTAAAAATTTCATTCCCACACTTAAATCACAGGTAGAAAAAATGTTATCTCAGCGGCCACCATTCCTTTCCAAAAAGCATTCTTTAGGCTCCATTTACAATGTCATCTTTAGTGAATTTCCTTAAAGTTCTGTCCCCAGTTGTCTAACACTGGGGCTTGGGGAAGAGGGCAGGTGTCAGTCTGTGGGGGGGACCTTTCCTCTACTTAAGATTTATTTCTTTTGGTAAACATTTGAAAAAAAAAGCCAAGGTCACGTCAGTGTTTGAAGTTCACGTAATATGTGTGTCTTGGTTTGAAATCATGTAGCGAAGTGGAGCTCAGCTGGCCCTGCTTGATTGTCTCTCAGACAGAGATGGCGTCATCCAGCCCCTGGCTGCCGTCTGCGCCACAGAAGTGGGGCTGCCGCTCTCCCGCTCATCCCTTTGTCCTTGAGCAGAGAGCCGACCCACAGCCGACACTTCACCTCCATCTGTTTTATTTGGAATGTTGAAAACAAACTACAATTGAGTATTTTATTTGGGAGAGAAGGGAGGGGAGAATGACCATCACTCGGCATTGAATCAATGACTGAATCACGCCTAACGGAACTCACACTGGGGCTCATCTCCCCTTCAGATCTCTACTGAAAACCCAGAGAGCTGGGCTAAGTGCTGAAGGGAACACCCCACTGACAAGGAACATTTAGGTTCACAAGGAGCTTACAAGAGAATAGAGAAAACTTCCCAAGGAACGGTGGAAGAAGCAGAGCATGCTGGGTACTGAAATGAAAGTATCAAGAAAAAGCTGAGGCTCTAGAAAGGGGAAGATGACAGAACGATACAGAGGTAGAAACTGCAATGCGCCTGAAGACATCCATCTGACAACAGATGCACGACCTGGTTTCACACACAGAAATCTTTAACCGTTTTTACTTCTAATCTGTGGCTGTGGATATTCTGAGTTCGAGTATCAGCAAAGACTAGAAAAATGTTCTGGTAGGCTGCTAAGACTCCGTCCTTACCTGCCTTTGTAATTATTGACATCAAACATCTTCTTTGCTCGATAGTACACGAGTTTCCAGGGCCGGGCGATGCCTTTCCCTAAGGTCAGAAGAAAGGTGATCAGCGGCACACACATGGAGTGCAGCCACCACTGTAAGAGCAGCCCAGGACAGGAGAGGCCCTCTTGACAGCACTAACTGTCCTAGGCCCATGGGAAGGCCGGGGTTTCGGATGCCCTGTAGGAAGCTGTCTTGGGGAGCGGATGTTCAAAATCCCATTTCCCTGGAGATCGCTGAACCCTGGATGCTTCGTATGCAGAGGCGTCAGCTTCTGGCCTCCGAAATTCATGGCTTCCTAGGTGAAGCGGTTTTAACATGTTCCGATGAAGAGGAAGGGAGGCGAAGGTGGACACATGCCAACAGTTCTCATAAGATGGCAAAGCACCAGTCCCGACCAATAGGCTTTCCTTGCCTCCCACTGACACGGAACCAGCCTCCGCTGGGCTCACTGTGCCACTTCCCTTGTTACACCCCAGAGAACACCTAAGAAACTATCCTCTTTAAATTCAAGAGGCTTTGTCCCAGTCCCACCCTATACTGCTCCCTGGCCTTCTGACTGTGCAGGCATCACACCCAGGAGGAGGGTTCCAGCTCCAAAGCACAAATATGGCTACACCTGACACACTGAGGAGACCCTGGTGCGGGTAAGGATGTGCTTTGTGCAGCAAACACAAAAACTACAGTATGAAAAACAGAGAGAGAAACCAAAGCCATAATTACCACCCATAGGAAGGCTAGAAGTTGATCATCTAATTCTTCCTAAAATCTGTAAAGCTCTACATGTGGGAGGCATGAACACATTCCCAATCCCCGGAAACGCAGGCTGCCAGTGAGAATCCTGTTAGCCACAGCGGCAGTCAGCGCGCATCGGGCCAGGCGTTGCGCTAAATACTTACCACAGGTTTCCCGTTTCAAGGCGGAAGGCTGTGGCTGGTCAGAGTGAACAGCTCTCCACTTACCAATGTGCAGCCTAAACGCGTATTTTCTTTTTAAGTCGGTGATCGCAGCTTTCTCCTCGGGGTATCTGTCTGTGTACAACAGCTTGTCTGCACTCTCAATGCCTGTCAGGGACAGAAATTCTTGCACGTTTTTCTCTAATTGCTTATTTTCCTTTGCAGAAAACTTGCCAAACCGAATGGCGACACCTAAAATTCGGGACAGAAGAAAATGCATCATCAATAATAAATAAAAGCAAACCTGCCCCTTGCTCCTCAGCCATGCAACCCACGGGCTGCCGGTTCCTTCCTGCCGGGGAGCGGCCCTAGCCTGGCGCCTGACGTTCGCTCTCCTAGGCCCCGCTGTGGAACCAGGCTTTTCTCCGGCGTTCAGCGCAAGCCGCACTCGTCTCCCAAAGTCTTCCCTGGTCATCCAAAGTGACCTGATCTGATTCGTCACTCTCTTTTTTAAGTTATATTTTTGTATTAAAAAGTTAACATACATTCATTAAAAATTTAAACTGTTATGGGAATTAAATTTAAAAGGAGCCCCCCCTTAACTCTCCTCTGCCATGCGACTCCTCTAAGTAGTACTGTGAGTTGGTTGGCATGAACCTGAATACTTACATATATTCTCTACGCATATATATTCGGGGAGGAGTGACAACGTCATTGCACTTGACATCTATTTCTCTTCATAACTCAAAGCAGTCAAGTTTCATTATGTATTTACTGTGTTATATAGTCTGTTTTTCTATGCTTAGACTTATTTTTAAAATATCTCTTATACAAGACATACTCATAAAAATGTCAACGCAGAATATGCAAATAAAATGGGATTGCACTATAGACACTGCTCTACAAATTATGTGTTTCTCTCTTAATTTCTCTATTTCTTTTTTCTTTTCTTTTTTTTTAAGGAGGGTGCAGCTCACAGTGGCCCACACGGGGATTGAACTGGTAACCTTGGTGTAATCAGCACCACGCTCTAACCAACTGAGCCAACCGGCCACCCCTAATTTCTCTGTTTCTTGAAGCTCCTCTCTTCAACATGATTAATTCCATAAGGCTAAAGCCCCTCTTTTTATTTCTCTCAATGACCAGTGGGCCTCGCACAGCAGGCACTGGGTAAAATATCGCTCATTTGTATTATAGAATGCAGCCCACCATTTGTAGTGTATTCTTAAATCAATAAGATTTCTGGGAGATTTTTATAACACGGTGACATCAAGGAGACCAAGTTGGGTCTCGCTTGAAACCACACCCACTCAACCAGCTCACCCTCAAATTAATATCTCGAGAAAAGAAACTACACCTCATTGAAGTTAATGATGTTACAGTGTTTTGATTTTATTTTACTTCTGTATCCTTCCCAGTGCTGCAGCTGATCAACCCCCTCCCCCTCCCTGGCTTCCAGGATTCATCT
Organism: Hipposideros armiger; assembly: GCF_001890085.2. Taxonomy (NCBI): domain Eukaryota; kingdom Metazoa; phylum Chordata; class Mammalia; order Chiroptera; family Hipposideridae; genus Hipposideros; species Hipposideros armiger. The sequence goes on from NW_017731353.1 coordinate 5,785,625, forward strand.
GCTAGTCTGTGGATCTCTGTTCCTGCAGCCCCATCCTCCTTGCCTCCGTTGCCAAAAGTTGGGCAAAGAAAGGAAAACCAGCCCGCTTCATGTGGCTAATTTTACAGCTCAGGCAACAATTCTGGAAGGAGATAAAGCTGAAAGTAGCTAAAGGATGCTGCCGGTGAATCTATAAATCTGAATCATTCATAGAAGAAAGTCAGGGCTAGTTATGCATACGGAAAAGCTCAACAAACATCCAAGCTCCACAGCTCACCCTGTGCTTTAAATTCTTTGAAACGTCCCAAGTCATCGCGGTACATTCGCTTAATCGTCGTGGCAGCCCTTTCCTTGATGCCAGGAATGAACTCTTGCAGCTGCCTCACGGCGGAGTCCAAATCCACGTCTGGGTCATCTGACTCTCTCGAATCTTCTGATAAATACTTCGTTCCAGACTCTTTAGCCGATTCCAAATTGCTTTCTTCATTTGCAGGTTCTAAGCTAAGGGGGGAAAGTGGATTAACATTAACATGTCACTTAGACTAGACCTGATTCAGTCTGGGATGTCTGCTCGCTTTAATGTAACTGAGCCAATGTGGACAGATGGCAGAGGCTGCCCGGAAGGGAGGCAACCGGCCCTAAGCCCTGTTTCCACCACGTGTTCTCCTATATTATTATTTCTCAATTGTGTTTTGTTTTAGGTACTGACTTTCTAATAAACCGAGCCCTCTTCTATGCCCATGGACACTCAAGACATCTCTCCCCCACCCTTCCAATGAGTTGTTTTATAATAATGGTTACTAATTAGTTAAATCAATCTTCTGGGTTCCCATGGTTACAGTTGTTTTTGCTGTAATTAGCAATGGCCACACGTTCCCTTTGCTCAGCTTTCTATGTACCTATCACCACTTCACCCCCAAACTCTCTGCCAGCTGTCCACATCTGCTCTTAGTATGTCCGACCGTATCAGCTAATCACTCACCACTCAGACAGGAAACTGAAAAAACCCCCAAAGCTGTGCATTTGTCTAAGCAAAGGGTTAACAGGTTTCAGAGGCCCACAGTCCAACATAAGTTAAGAACCACTGTCCTAGAACATTCCTACCTCATTATCAGTGTTCTGAAGCTGTCCCAGATAAGATGGCACAGAGGGTGACGTGAGGAGGGCCACAACCATTATCAATACCACCCGAAGCGGGGCCCTCTCTCATTTAACTTCTATGTGCAATTATTGTAAGCCAGGACAACCTAACAAATGTAAGACAGCCATTGAGTAAAAATGGGGGGAAAATCTGTCCCAAGTCCCAAGATCTGAAAGTGGTTACAAAAAATTCCTTCATTTATTCACCAGACAGTATACTTAAACAACAATTATATAAATAATATCTAAATTTCTTTTCTTCATGAGAACCCTAGATTTTTTCCTGCTCTGTACATTCTGTCTACTCCTTCCTTCTATCTATATGCATACAGACAAACAAAGGTAATTTGGGGGTCTTTAAATGCCTTTTAAACGTATTCATAGAAATCAGGGCTAGAGCAGTTCTTAGTGAAAATCTCAAGTGCCTGTGTTACACATGAAGAAAGGAAGCAAGTCGCTTGGTTAAATGTGCACATCGTCCTGTACATTTCGTGGTCTCTCTGTATGATTTCCGCCACTCGCTATGGACGTACTGAACAGAGGGGTCCCCGGCAGAAATCACACAAAAGGCGGGCACCCTCAGAAGGCACAATACCCCCGTTACCTCGGCACCTCGTCCGAACACTCCTGGCCTTTCTCCTCTGGAGGCCTGGGTTCCGCACTTTCTTCAATCAAGGTACCACTCCCTTCAAAGGAGCCGAGGGGCGGGTCCCCGAAGCCTGAGTTGAGCGCTGACAGGTCAGCATCAGTCACTGGGGCACTTTCAGCAGAAGACTTTCGCCTCCTTTTCTTAGCCCTTTTCTTTGCTCTGCCGGCTTCCTTCCTGCCTCCTATAGTCCCCGATTCACCAACCACATGGGATCCATCCAAGTTCATGCTCTCAAGACTCTCGGGCACCGCCAATGCCTCACGCTCCTGGTCACTTGAGAATTTCCTCTTTTTTTTCTTAGACTTCTTTTTATGAGCAGAGCCTGGCGACCACGTGACTTCGCCTCCCAGGCCCTCAGGAAGCAAGGCTTCCGGCGGGTGGGACTCCGGCTGGGGCAGGGCGATGTGTGCACTCGGGCCTCCCTGCCCAGGATCCCAGGATGCCGCGGCCGCTTCTGCTTCCAGCCGACGCTTCTTTTTCTTCTTCTTCTTTTTCTCCCTGACGTTATTATGCAGTTCTTCTGACTCAGTTTTACGTCGTTTAGCAACTGAACACACTGCGTCTGCTTCGGGCTCTTTGGCTGACTTTTGTTCCTTGCTCATATCAACATAAACAACGTCGACATCCTTTCTAAAATTCTTCGGCATGTTCTCAATGTTTTCTTTGTCCACCACAACGTACACAACACCTGTTTCATCCTCTGCCCCCAAGGCACTATTTCTTCTCTTTTTACTCTTTCTGGCTGTAGAAGTGGCCTTTTCTGTCTCATCACAGATTTCTGATTGCTCCCGAGAAGAAACGAGATCCCGGAAATCCTTTCTTTTTTTCTTACCCTTCCTTTTGTCAGGCTGTTCGCTAGCCAAGGGGGAGTCGCCGAAACTTCCATGGGAATGCCGCCGATGTTTCTCCTTATATGCAGGATCCTTTCTCTTTTTCTTTTTCTTGTGAAAAACGGGCGTGTGGATTTCCAGTCTGCTCACTTCTCCTTCCATGTTATTCCTACAGGGAAACTTGACAAGAACGGTTTATTTGTGCAAAGCATTAAACATTAGCCTCAGAAGAAAAAAATCACAGAAAAATGAATAGTGTGGCACATGACAAGCCTGCAGTCATGACTATAAACTTTATGCTGTTCTAAAGGCACAGGGGCCACCAGACTCTGTCTGGTCCCACTGCCTTCACGATACAGAAAATAAGTCAACAGACAACAGTGCCCAGCACGCTCAGGCCCTGCTGCCCTCACAGCTTCATCTTTTATCTCCTTTCCCACTCTGTGCTCCAGCCACACAGGCTGTTCTGGGTTCCCCAAACACGCCACGACCCTGTCCCTGGCCCAGGGTCTCCCAGCACACCCCCTCCTCTCTCTGGGACGCTCTCTGCTGCCTTCCCACTCTCCTGGTCTCCTTTCATCCTTCAGAGCTTGGCTTGAATATCACTTCTTCAAGAAGGTTTTCCCTGGTTAAAGGGATGTACCTATTATGGTACCATGTTTACAAAGATTGAAACACACAAATAATTTTATGTCTCTTTTCTGAATGAATACATACGAGGTCTGACAGTTAAGTTTGCGGACTTGCCACGGTGTGCTTATAGTGGCAGCACTGTACAAACAGCTCAGTAAGGTTTCATAACCTTGGTGTATCAGTGTCTCACAGCTGTGTTTGCGTCAATGTGTGGCGGTGTCTTGTTGAGTGGTGGTCATTATTGTTGCGTGTTTTTGTGTGCTGTAGCGAGAATGTCTGAGCTTGAATGAGAGCAACGAACAAACATTAAATTTCTTTTTAAACTTGGCAAGAGTGGAAGTGAAATCAGGGACATGTTAGTCCAAGTTTATGGGGATAATGCCTTGAAGAAAACAGCAGCGTACAAATGGATTAAATGTTTTTCTGAGGGGAGAGAATGCGCCACTAATGAAGAGAGGTCAGGGCGGCCAGTAACAAGCAGAACTGATGAAAATGTTGCAAAAATTCATCAAATTGTGCGTCAAAATCACCGACTAGCTGTGAGGAGCACAGCAGGCCAAGTAAACATCAATAGAGAAACAAGAAAATCTTAACTGAAAATCTGGGCATGAGAAAGGCGTGTGCAAAAATGGTCCCAAAGGAGCTCCTGCATCACGACAACGCACCAGCTCACACGACACTGTCTGCGAGGGAGTTTTTAGCCAGGAAACAAATAACTGGATTGGAACACCCTCCCCACTCACCTGATCTGGCCCCCAATGACTTCTTTCTTTACCCGAAGTTAAAGGAAATACTGAAAGGAAGACGTTTTGATGACATTCAGGACATCAAAGGTAACATGACGACAGCTCTGATGGCCATTCCAGAAAAAGAATTCCAAAATTGCTTTGAAGGGTGGATTAGGCACTGGCGTCAGTGTATAGCTTCCCAAGGGCAGTACTGCAAAGGTGACTGTAGTGATATTCAGCAACGAGGTATGCAGCACTTTTTCTAGGATGAGTTCGCGAACGTAATTGTCAGACCTCGTATATGATGGTACCATGTATACTAAGTTTAAAACACACAGCAATTTTATGTCTCTTTTCTGAATGAATACATATGTAATAAAATGAACCAGTTTCTCTTCTATCTGCAATATTTTCTTTCTTTTTCTTTTTTTTTTAGCTGAGCCATCCTGCCACCTGTTGGCAGCTCAGCTCGGGCTGGGACTCGAACAGCTGTTGCTCAGAGCACACACTCTTGAGCGAGCTCTTAACCAACTGAGCCACCCGGCCAGCCCCAGTATTTTCTTTCTTAACTGGGGTAATGAGGACAGGGGTGTTTGTTATATTTTTATCTAGTTATTTAAATGCCCAAAATAAAAAGCCTGGGGCAGAAGAAGAGTATAGATAGCTTCCCTTCGTGTTTAAAAACAAGCAATTGAAGGACATCAATGTATACGTATTTACAAAAAAAAATAATTTTTTTTCCTGACCCCTTGGGCTTGGCCCATTTCCCAAATGATATATTCACAGCAACCTGTACTTCTCTTTTGTAGCATTTAGCCCAACTGCAGTTTAAAAAAGTTATTTACTTAGTCATCTAATGTCTGTCTCTGCTAAAAAAGGAAGCTCTAAGAAGCAAGGTGTCTTGTCTGTATTTCCACCATCTAGAAGCCACGTCCAGAACTGTATCATTACAGTGCAGGGCCCATCACGGTCTTAGCAGTGGGGACACCAAGTATCCACTGACCTCACCTCTTTGAGAAAGACGCTGAATGTGCCTCGTTGCTGTCCAACAAAGAGTCAAAATTCCGCAATAAGTTGGGATAAAGCTTAACAAGGCTCTGAGGTCAATACTCATATACTGCACGTGCACCGTGGAGCGGAAGTTCGGTAACAGAAATGCACTTTACGTAAGAGATGGTGGAAAGTGTAATTTTACAAACACGTCTTACAGCTCTTCTTGCTCCGTATTGCTTCTGGGCTTCAATATTTAGGGTTTTATTTCTGTGAATGACTAGGTAATACATTCACATGGTTCAAACATCAAAACAATCTATTCTCATTTCCCTTCCTTTCTTACACAGAAGATAGCATCCATATACTCTGATCCACATTTTGCTATTTTTCACTTAACAGTGGATCCTGGAGATCTCTCTGTATCAGTGGTCTTTCAAGTTTGAATGGTAAGCACATTTTCTACAGAAGGCACCCAATGTCTCCTGGGTAGTACAGCATCTGTAAGAGTTGTGTGGCTGGAGCGAGGGGGATATGAACAAACATGCAAACTTATACGTATACGCCAAATCCCCCAGCCTCATGGTCTCACCGTCAATGGAGGCACCTAGAGCTTTGGTTGAGCGCTTCTGCCCTGATGTCACCCAGAGATGCACAGAAACCCATCAATGACCTCTCTGAGGTCTCAGCTACAGGAAGGGTGGTTGAGTCCTGCAAGCTGGCCCCCTATTCAGAGAGTCTAGCAAACTTTATCTGTCTTAGACACTCCTGCAGCCCTGGCATCTAGCATAGTGCCTGGCTCATAGGAGGAGCCCAATAAAGAATTTTTTTTTTTTTTAGCTGAGCCATCCTGCCACCTGTTGGCAGCTCAGCGGCAGCTCAGTTCGGGCCGTGAATCGAATGAGGTACCCTGTTGCTCAGAGCTCGCACTCTTGAGCAAGCTCAACCAACTGAACCACTCGGCTGGCCCTTCCAGTAAATAATTTTTTAAGAATCAATTAATGGGGCCGGCTGAGTGGCATGTTAGTTAAGAGTTGGCTTGGGACGCCAGTTCTGAGCAGCAGGGCCCCAGTTGAGATCACAGTGACGGTGACAGGCCAGTGACGCTGCGTCCTCTACAGCTAAGACGGTGAACAACAGCTCGACCTGGAGCTGGGCTGCCATGAGGCGCCCGCGCCAGCCCAGGCTGCAGTGAGGCTGCTGTGGGCTGCCGTGAGCTACGGTGAGTGGCTGGCAGCCCGAGTGAGCTGCCATGAGCCACCGTGAGCTGCTATCCAATGGCTGGTGAGCGACTGCCTCTCCCGGGAAGAGCGCAATGATAATACCAATATGGGCCAGTGAAGTGATGTCCTCCACAACCAGACTGAGGAACAAAAGAACAGCAACTTGTCTGTCCCCATCCCCCAATTACCCAATAAAAATCTTAAAAAAAAAAAAAGAATGAATTAATGCCTTCTCTTTGGCTGCCCTTGAATTGCTAAGGAAGGACAGAGAAAAAACTCACCACTGGGCACCACTCTAAACACCTGGTTGCTAACTATAACTGGGACCTGAACACTGCGGGGCAATCGGTCGATGCCCCTCCAGATCTGAGCTGTCCAACACAGAAGCCACCGGCCACACAAGGTAGCTGAGCACTGGAAATGTGGTGAGGCCAAACTGTGCTCCAACTGTAAAACACACGTTAGATTTTAAAGACTTAGAACAATGAGAGTAAAACATCTCACTCCTAATTTCTGCATATTGCTTTCATATTGAAATAATAGCTTGAATAGTGTTAAGTAAAATACATTCCCAATTCCCCCTTTTCCTTTTTTTTTTTTTTTAATTGTGGCTACTAGCAATTACTACATTACATACATGGCTTGCGTTCTATTTTTTTGGACAGCACTGCTTCACTCACCCACTCTTGAAATTATTCCAAATCTCACCTCTCAACAAACTTCTAATTCCATTCTTCTTTCTCAGTGCAGCAAACTAACCTGCCTATGACCTCATACTCACACACATTAGACAAGAACTATGTTACCCTCCAAATCTAGCATGCCTGCCTGCATCTGCCCCCTTCTCTCTTTCCCTCCTGCTGCAACAACGGAAGTGTCCCTTCTGTCAAGGGCCATTTACTGCATGTGTGTGCTCGATCTCACCTCTTCCTGACTTCTCAGAGATGTCAGGATCTATCAGGTAACCCAAGATTCTCCTGTATCTTCAGCCTCTCCCATCTGCACTGGTTCCCTTCTAGCAACATTCCAACGATCTTTAGACTCATTTAACTTAAACAAAACAAAAACAAAGATGCAACCCTCCTCTAACCCTGAAGTCATATCCAGCTATTCTCTTTCCTCCACGTCACAGCAAAATTTCTTTTTTTTTTTTAAGATTTTTATTGGGGAATTGGGGAAAGGGAAATAGACAAGTTGCTGTCCTTTTGTTCTTCAGTCTAGTTGTGGAGGATGTCGCTTCACTGGCCCAAGTTGGCACCATCATTGCACTCTTCCTGGGTGAGGCAGATCAGTCGCCGGCTTCTGGACGGCTGCTCACGGCAGCTGCTGGTGGCTCACGCTGGCTGCTGGCTACACACGGTAGCCCATGGCAACCCACTGCCACAGGGGCTGCAGCCTACGCCATTGCTGGCGACTCCCGGCAGCCCAGCTCCAGGTTGAGCTGTTGTTCAGCATCTTAGCTGTGGAGGGCAGTGTCACTGGCCCTCATATGTGGGATCCGAACCGGGGCCCTCTGGCGTCACAAGCCAGCTCTTAACCAACCCACCACTCGGCTGGCCCACACACCAAAATTTCTTGAGAGAAATTGCTCTCTCCATTTCCTCACCTTCCACCCACTTCCCACTTCTTTGTAGCTTCTACCCCCATTACTCCCAAGAATGCTCCAAACCACTAAATTAAAAACACAATTTCCTGGCCCATTTTTCAGGACCTCTTAATAACAATGAACAGAAACGATTCCTTTAAATAGTCTTCTACCTTACAAAGAAACAAAGCTTCTTTCTTTTTTTGTAAATACCTCTTCTGCTTCTCCTTCTGGTTTCTTGAACTCAGCACAGCCTTTTAAATATACAGTCACGTTCTGTTATAAACTTTTTATGGCTTCCCTGTTTTTCTTCAGATGAAGTCCCAAAATTCTGCAGACCTACCACGCCCTCCGTGATCTAGTGTGTTCCACGCCTACTTCTCCAGCTGTCATTTCTCTCTGGGTTTCAGACAACCTGCCTTGTTTCTGTTCCTAGAATACACCATGTTCCTTTTCATTCTCAGGGACTTTGCAAAAGCTGCTTATTCTCCCAGGAATGCTGTTCCTCCGCGTTACCTTTCTGCGCTGTAACTGGTCTAAGTTTGAAAGTCACTTCAAGAAGGCCTCGCTAATCGCTTACCTGGGTCCCCGGTATGCAGCGCACAATTCAGCTGCGTCCCTACTGCACGTGGCTCAGACGTGACACGATCGGCCTCCTAAGGGCTGGGATCTTGTCTGTCTGGCTCCCAAAGAGTTCCCAGTGCTCGATGCATATGGAACGAATGGATATGCATTTATCTCCACTTATCCGAACCGACCACTTCCCGCCCTGCAGCAGGGATGTGCCCGAGCCTGGTCCCGGATTCTCTCACCACCTTTGGGGCACGACCGAGACCCTGCTCTGCTCTGGGGTGGGCGTTCCGGGGCTGAGAAGGGAGGAACTAATCAGAGGTCCGACGCTCGACCCTCTGGTGCCCAAAGACCCACGCAGAGGGGCCTGGAGCGGCCGCGGGGAAAACAGGCGCCACCCCCAACGCCGCAGACATCAGGCCAAAGGCGGGTCTCCCAGAGGATGAAGACGACGACCACCCACCGCCGTATTTATACACGCGCGTCTTAAAAAAAACAAAAACCGGAACAACAAAAACGCGCTTTCTACTTACCCTCCGAAAGCGCCCCCACCTTTCTTCCAACCCGGAAGTGCAGCCGCTGTGGAAGCGGAAGTAGTCGTGCGTGGCTTCCGGTCCACCCTCGGCATCCCGCTGCCATAGTAACAGGCCGGCCGCTCAGACTGTGACACCTATATACAATAGTTGCCTGCCCATTTTGTTCATGGAGTGGTTGGGAATGGAGTAGGGTAGAGCGTGATCCTAAAACTAAGAAAGTGAGACAGAATTCTTCCACTGATTTGCTAGCTCATGCATGTATTCTTTTCAACAAATTTTTGCTGCGTTCCATCTGTGGTACTGGAACAAACAAGATGGTGCTGCCCCTAACCCAAGGGAGACAGATAACAAACAAATCAACCGAGATAATTTCAGCTTATCCTATAAGGAAAATAAAACAGGGCGATGTGATGGAGAGTGACTGGGGACAGTGAGTGCTACTATAGATGGAAGGGAAGCCTCTTTGAGGAGTAACTTTGGAGCTGAGTTCTAAATGAAAGGGTGAGCAGTAATCTAGATGGAAGACTGTTCCAGGCTGGAAACAAATACAAAGACCCTGCATTTAGTTGCTGGAGGAATTGAAAGGAGGCCAAGGCAGCTGGAGCACATGAACCAAGGGAGAGTGGTGGGAGATAGAGTCAGAGGTGGGTAGGGGTGAGCTGGTGCAGGGCCTGACACATAACAAGCTTAGATGAGGCAGAAGGAGCCTTGGAGATCTATTCCAAACCTCCCATTTCAACTGAGTCCTGACGAAACTTAACTTATGATGAAAAGTAAAGCTTTAACCAAGCCACCAAGTCAGGGCCAGTATACACACCACTCAAACTTTTAGCCTTACTGCACAGTGACCAGAACCATTAAGCAGGCACCTCGTTTTCTCAACTCTGTGTATAGGTATCTTTATTAGGCATTATCAGCCTTGCCTGTGGGTCAGAAAACTAGGGCTTAATGTAACGTGTCCAAGGGGACGTATGTGGCCCAGCCAGGATTCACACCTGAGCTCTCCCCACTATCCTGCCCCTCACTGTACCATCTGACTTTCTCTGTGCGAGCTGCCAAGTGGCTTTGATTAAAAAGTGCACAACCTGCATGTGGAGTGCTGACTGCAAGCTGACATGGTCCTTGCAGTCTGGGATCTCAGCCAAAAGCTGACCCCATTCTCCTCTCCCCGTTGCTCGTGGTCTGCTTTGAGCAGACTAGCTCCTTCCTTCTGACCTGTATTTAGAGACCAGCTCCTTGGGTGAACTTGCCTGCTTCTGCAATTGGTACCTACAAGTCTAACTGTACAGAACTAGAAAAGCATGCTGCACCAGATAGCTATTCTCCTGTTCCTCTTTTAATTTCCTGAAACAACATCCTGGCTGTAGCTGTATAAAATAAAGTGTATCTGATTATTCGGGGCTCTTGCAAGCCATCAGCTTGCAGGGACCTCCCGATCCCACCTTTGGCTCAAGTTTTGTTCTTTCTCATTCCCCACTGTCCTCCCTTGGGTCGCCAGCAGGCAACACCTGCCTTTCTGCAAAAGTCTGGAAGTGAAGCAGGCGGGAGAAGCCATAGCCACGTCATACACGCACACGTCAACCACCAAGGGCTGCTTCAGGTCTTGGGTGAGCAGTTGGAAGCCTGTTTGGTTTGCTCTGGAAATGGTGGTGTTAGTGTTGTCAGCTGTTGGCATGTAAGGCCTTGAAGTGCCGGTCTGTCCTCGGTGCAGCTTGCTCTGTGGTGAAGCCCCTTACCCTGGGCCATGTGGATATTTGCACATTTAATGAAAATTATGATGGTGGTTGAATGAACCCACGAAAGGTTCATTCAACTATAAGGCAGGCTAGAGATCATGCAGGCTAGTGGTTCTAAAAACACTGCATCAATTACCTGGGAAGCTTTTTAGAAGTGCAGATTCCCAACTTTGCATATGGACTGCATATCGGGCACTATTATTGTATCACATTAAAATCTATGGGCATGATAATGATATTGTGGTTATGTATGAAATGTCCTGGGTTTTGGCAGATTCATGCTGAAGTGTTTGGGGTCCAATATGATACTGTCTGCACATATTTTCAAAATGGTTCAGCAATGTGTGTGTCACACAGAGTGGGAGAGTAAACGTGGCACCTACTAAGGACTGGTGAATCCAGGTGAAATCTATATGCGTTTTCATTGTACTCTCAACTTTTCTGTAGCTTTGAACTTTTTCGAAATAAAAAAAATCTGAAGGGAGGGCAGAGATATTTAATAATTCACATTTCCAGATATTCTGATTCAGTGAAACTGTGCTTTTCAACTTCTCTTCATTCTGTGGCACAAAGTTGAGTACCACTGATCTTTTTGTTTTTTAAAGATTTTATTGGAGAATTAGAGAAGGGGAACAGTGTTGGGGAATTGGGGAAGGGGAACAGCCAAGTTGTTGTCCTTCAATCTTAGCTGTGGAGGGCGCAGCTGGCTCAGCTCTAAGTCCAGTCGTGGTGCTCAGCTCAAGGTGCTGGGTTCAATTAGTTGCTGGTGGGCATAGTTCACCATCTCCAATAGACAAACTTGTTGTTAGGAACACGTGCTCTCACTAGCTGAGCCATCCTGCCACCTGTTAGCAGCTCAGCGGCTGCTCACCCCGGGCACAGCTTACTGGTCCATGTGGGAATTGAACCGGCGACCCGGTCACTCAGAGCTCTCTTGAGCAAGCTCTTAACCAACTGAGCCACTAAGCCAGCCCCCACTGATCTTTTT
>NW_017731353.1:5803470-5810646 GCF_001890085.2 Hipposideros armiger
ACTGAAGAACAAAAGGACAGCAACTTGTCTGTTCCCCTTCCCCGATTCCCCAAAGCTGTTCCCCTCCCTCAATTCCCCAATAAAATCTAAAAAAAAAAAAAGAAAAGAAAAGGAGAAGATTGAAAGTATTCAAGATTTTGGAGCCTTTAAAAAATCTTTTCTAATGCATAGGTTGCTGAAATTTGTGTTGAGGCTTGGCTTGTGGATTTCCTCATTGCGGCCTGTCCATTTCACAAGTGCAGGCTCTCAGACCTCTGTGTTGTGTGCAGCTTCTCACTGTGTGTAGCGGAGGTGGGAGAGCCCTGCCTTGGGTGTCGTTAGGAGGACGAGTGGAGCTGAAGTATATTTTGGTTTTGGCTGAGCCTGAACCTGATGGTTGCATCTATATTACAAGAATGTAGCAACTTAGAAATAGTCATTTATTCCACCCTATTGGGGGGTCGTTGCTCTAGTGAACAGGATCAGGGTTTTTGGTGGTTTTTTTTTCATTTAAAATGCAGACACACCACCTGAACAAACCCAACACTGCTATTTCATAGCCATGGAATTTGCCGGGACGAATACACATCAGTTATTCAAGAACAGGTCTGAAAGATGCCACAGTAACCAAATGAAAAGCTCAGACATCCAAGCTGCTATTTTATCTACAAATGCTCGACAACCGTTTGCCTCATTTAAAACCAAGCCAACTGGTTATTAGTGGGACTGATTGACTCAACTGCATGTTTTATGTCCACAAAAAGATGTAAACATTTTCCATTAGAAAGGGCTTCCACTCCATTGTAGAAAGTGACGTGCTGTTAGCCAGTTTTCCTTCAAATGTGACTCTCTGGGAAGAATACAATTAAATAGAGAAAGAACCAAGCTTCTCCCTACTTGATTCTCATTTCCCCAGAATTCTGTGACTCAACATAGAATCCAGCTACAACAGCCTTCAAGGCTCCTTCACAGAACCTGTCAGGGTGCACCCTTCCTGCCATCGGAACTCGGCTGATAGCCTGTCAATACAATTATAGGGAAAGACTGCTGGGTTTGCTCCACTGACAGCCTTGAATCTGCCATCGCCCTGGAGAGGCAGGCTCTGCACAGAGGTGGAATTGATGGAATTGAGCACCCTTAGAAAGTGCAAAAGATCACGGCACCCGATTTTTTCATAATTTATTACTGATTTTGTTTTTCTGTGGGAGTTTATGTCACAAATAAGAAGCGCATGCATTTGTAAAATACAGTCACATACGTCTTTGGGGCTGAGAGGAGGCTTGCAGACATCTAGTTTAAATCCTTTTTTGAGGCTATTAATGCCCAGACAGGAGACGAGACTCATCCAAGATGCCACTCTGACCTGGTCGCAAAAGTGAGATGAGATTGGTTTGTGTCTCCTGACTTCCAGCCCCATGCATTTTTGGCCACAATACACTAATTAATTAATGACAGCCCGGATTAATTACACCTGTAGAGCAGGCAGTCCAAAACGTTTCCCACTAGATCTGATTCCCAGGTCATTTCACTCAACATTCCTTCCAGCGTGAGCTCTACTAATTTCTTGGGATTTGCTGACAGTCAAGATATTTATTGAGTGTTTACTAAGTGCCCAGCATCATCCTAAGCTTTTTTGGGGGGCACAGAAACAAGTTTAGAACTCAGCCCTTGCCCACAAGGAGTTTGCTATTTAGCTGGGGAAACGGAGTATATATATGCCATATACCGAATACACACATATATATCGCATGCACATATACGTTGCTTAACACAGCACCTGCCTCAAAGAAAGCTCTCAGGAGATATTAGCTCTTATTTTTGCGCGTGCGTGCATGCGCACACACACACTAACACACACTCACACACACACACTCTCACACACACACTCACACACACACACTCTCACACACACACACACACNGGGAGGGGCTGTGAGTGGAGTGGGGATGGGTGGAGGGAGGGTATCTTTGACTTGGAAGTCAAGTGTAAATGGCCCTTAGCTTAGTAGAGACCCGTCGCTTTTTAAGACAACACTTGGTGATTCTTGGGGTTTTCTCACAGCTACTTAAGACAACTCTGAACAGGTCCACTTTGGTGGCCCATGATCGCGCCAGAACCGTTGGCGTCCCGTCGCCATGGAGACGGACTGTGCCATTCTTCCTTAAGGGGTGGTCTTCATTGTCTCCCTTTTCCCAGTTCACAGCGCGGCGCACAGAAGATGCTCTGAAGAACCAGAGCGACTTATATTGACATTGAGTCCTCCTAGCAACTAAAGGGCGGCTGAGATTGCCTGAACCTGCTCCGGAGGGAGTCCGGTGTCCGGCGTCCACCCCGGGGTCCGAGTGGTGACGTCCGGGACGCGCGGTGGGCTCCTCCCAGCTCCGCGCCGGCCCCCAAGCTGGGAAGCGCGCTGGATTCAGCCCCCGGGTCGCCACCTCGCGACCCCCAGTATGTCAGAGGCAAAGAGCCCCCGCCAGGACCTCATGCGATGGAAGAAGCAGCCGGTGCGCCGCACGGTCAGCCAGATCTGCCCGCCGCCGCGGCGGCCCCTGACCGTGGCCGACATCCAGCCGGGCATGGAGAACGAGAGGCTGGGGGTCGTGCGGGATTCCATGTTTCAGAACCCGCTCATCGTCAAGGTGAGCCGCCCGTCATCCTTTCGCGCTCGCCCCCTCACTGAGCACCCACGCGGCTGGGGGGTGTCCACTGGTTCAGCCCTGGCCCTACCGCCCGGGTCCAAGCGCAGCGCTGGAAGCTCATGTCCAGAGAGACCTGGGCCCCTTCGCGGTCACCGGCAGTGGCATTGCCTCTCTGAGCCTCAGTTTCCTCATCCTCAAAGTGGGATGATCATGGCACTCATTAAAGACAATGGTTAGGAAGATTGAACACGGTGATCCCTGCGGGACCCCTGGCACAGCGCCTGACACGCGCGATGCGCCCGCAATGTTGGTGACTGCTGTTTCCCCAGGCGCCTGCTGGTGACTCCACAGGGTGACAGGTCGCACGCAAACGGATTATGACCTTACCACCCGCCAGCCCTCTCTGGGTGCCAGCCGCCTCCTCTCCCCCTGCACGCTGGGCTGCTGCTATGCTGTGTGCTCTGTATCTCTCTCCTGGAAGCACCACTGCACACGTTAATTTCAGCCCGATCAAACTCAGATCCAGAGTCACAACACTAAGAAAAAAGCACGGATCTCTGTACTCAGAGGCCCCGCAGGCACGAGGGAGGGAGCTGCGGCTTCTAACTAGATCGCTGCTCCTTTTAAAAAGACTTTTATTGAAATATATTGTAGCTAACATACAATATTATATTAGTTTCAGGGGTACATCATAGTTATTCAACAGTACAGAGTTATTACATTAACTGGCACTATACAGAGTTATTACATTATTGATTATATTCCCTGTGCTAAAGAAGTGATCACTGTGATTAAGTCCAGCAACAATTTGACACCACACTACACTATCACAATATTATTGACTGTATTTCCTATTTCCAGGACTTATTTGTTTTATACCTGGAACTTTGAACCTCTTATTCCCCTTTATCTTTCTGCCCTTTAATTTTTCAATTACAGTTGACATTCAATATTATTTTATATTAGTTTCAGGTGTACAGCATACTGGTTAGACATTTATATAATTTAGGAAGTGATCCCCCTGACTAGTACCCGTCTGGCACCGTACACAGTTATTACAATACTATTGACTATATTCCTTATGCTATACTCTACATCCCCATGACTAATGTGTAATAACCAATTTGTATTTCTTAATCCCTTCCCCTTTTTCACTTACCCCTAACCCCCCTCCCATCTGGCAACCATCAAAATGTTCTCTGTATCTATTAGTTTCTGTTTTGTTTTGTTTGTTTGTTTTTTTGTTCTTTAGAGTCTACTTATAAGTGAAATCACATTGCATCTGTCATTCTCTGTCTGACTTACTACACTCTGCCCAATACCCTCTAGGTCTATCCAAGTTGTCGCAGATGGCAAGATTTCATTCTTTTTTACAGCTAAGTATATTCCATTGTATATATGTACCACCTCTTCTTCTTCTTCTTTTTTTTTTTTTTGGTACCATCTCTTCTTTATGCATTCATCCATTCAGGGACACCAGGTTGTCTTCATATCTTGACTATTGTAAATAATGTTGCAGTGAACATGTAGATGAGCACGTCCCCTCGAAGTAGCATTTTGGGTTTCTTCAGATAGATACCCAGGAGTGGGAATACTGGTCCTTCTTTGTCTCCTGTTATAGTCTTTTATTTAAAGTCTATTTTGTCTGGTATAAGTATTGCTACTCCAGCTTTTTTGTTTGTTGTTTTGTTTCCATTTTCGTAAAATATCTTTTTCCATCCCTTTACTTTCAGTCTGTGTGTGTATTTCATTCTGAAGTGAGCCTCTTGTAGGCAGCATATGTAAGGGTCTTGTTTTCTTATCTATACAGCCCACTATCTTTTGATTGGAGCATTTAATCCATTTCCATTGAAAGTAATTGTTGATAGGTATGTAGTTATTGCCATTTTATTATTCATATTTTTTATTTTATTTTTCTTCGTCTTAAAGAATTCCCTATAAGATTCATTGTAATACTGATTTGGTGGTGATAAACTCTAGCTTTTTCTTGTCTGGGAAGCTCTTTATCTGTCCTTCGATTCTAAATGATAGCTTTGCTGGGTAATCTTGGTTGTAGGTCCTTACTTTTCATCACTTTGAATATTTTCTGCCAATCCCATCTGGCCTGGGAGCAAAGTTTCTGTTGATAAACCAGCTGATAGTCTTATGGGAGCTCCCTTGTAGGTAACTAACTGCTTTTCTCTTGCTGCTTTTAGGATTCTCTCTTTGTCTTTAACCTTTGGCATTTTAATTATGATGTGTCTTGGTGTGGGCTTCTTTGGGTTCATCTTGTTTGGGACTCTCTGCACTTGCTGGGCTTGTATGTCTCTTTCCTTCACCAGGTTAGGGAAGTTTTCTGTTATTATTTCTTCAAGTAAATTTTCAATTCCTTGTGCTCTCTCTTCTCCTTCTGGTACCCCTATAATGTGAATGTTGGCACCCTTGATGTTGTCCCAGAGGTCCCTTAAACTCTCCTCAGTTTTTTGGGTTCTTTTTTCTTTTTGCTGTTCTGATTGTTTTCTGCTACCTTATCTTCTAAATCGCTGATTCAGTCCACTGCTTCATCTAATCTACTGTTGATTTCTTGACTCCTTGTAATGTATTCTTCATTTCCATTACTGTATTCTTTATTTCTGACTGGTTCTTTTTTATGTTTTCTATCTCCATTTTTATGTTTCCTATCTCTTTGTTGAAGTTCTCCCTGAGATCATTGAGCATCCTTATAACCAGTGTGTTAAACTCTGCATCTGGTAGATTGCTTGTCTCCATTTTGTTTAGCTCTTTTTCTGGAGCTTTGTTCTGTTCTTTTATTTGGGACATTTTTTTTGTCTCCCCATTTTGGCTGCCTCCCTGTGTTTTTTTCTGGGTATTAGGTAGGGCTGCTGTGTCTCCCACCCTTACTAGAGTGGCCTTATGTAATAGGTGTGCTGTGGGGCTCTGTGGTGCAGTCTTCCTGGTCACCTGAGCAGTACATTTCAGTTGTGTCCTTTGTGTGGATTGTGTGTGCTCTCCTCTTGTAGTTGAGCCTTGGTTACTGTTTGCACATCAATAGGAGGGATCAACCCTCAGGCTCATTTTTTGTGAGGACTGGCTGTGACTATAGTGGAGGAGTTGTGGTGAAGGGGCTGACCCTACAGAGCAGGATCTGCCTCAGCAGAGCTCCGGTGCCTGCCCGATCCACCCAATCAGTGTGTCGTCCTTA
Organism: Hipposideros armiger; assembly: GCF_001890085.2. Classification (NCBI taxonomy): domain Eukaryota; kingdom Metazoa; phylum Chordata; class Mammalia; order Chiroptera; family Hipposideridae; genus Hipposideros; species Hipposideros armiger. The sequence continues at coordinate 5,809,270 of NW_017731353.1, forward strand.
GAGGCAGCTGGGAGATGCTCCAGCTCATTTTGAAGCTGGCCACTGGATGCGACAGCCCCAGGGCCACCTGGGAGGGGACCCACTGCAGGTCAAATCCAGGGGCCACCCAGCAGGAGCCACAAAGCAATCTGCAGATGGCTGCCGCCTGAGCCTTGCTTGGAAGTGCCTCTCGAGGCCAAACCACAAACCAATGCTGGCTGCTGCTAGTGCTGCTGGGCTTAGGGCTGCTCAGCCAGAGGTATGGGACATGCTCAGAGTAGATGCTGCTTGTCTTGGTTCTGTGAACCTTTGAGAGACCCTATGAAAGTCTGCAGCATAGGCCAAGACAGGCTGTTTGTTTGGAGAAACCACTGGAAGTGGCTTGGTGTGCCCAAAAGTTGGGTGGGGTGGAGTCTCAGGGAATCTCTAGGGTGTGGCAGACGAATGGCAGATATGGCAGCCACCTGCGTCTGTACACAGGGAAGGGGGAGGGCTCAGCAAAGAAGAATGGCTTCCACCAGTTCTTCCAGCTGGGAGAAAGCTGCCCCTCCAGTCCTCATAGTGAAACCAGACAACTCAGTTACCCGCTGTATGTCCCTGTCACCTCTCCACCTGCTACCCCAGTGCTGGAGCTCAGAACCATTGATTCTGTTGGTAAGTCCATACACGGTCCCTTTAAGAGATGTGTCTGGGAGTGCAGCTGCCCTCTGTCTCACTTAGCCACAATCTCCGCTGGTTTTCACAACCAGAAATTATGGGGACTTCTCTCCCAGGCACTGGAACCCTGGGCTGGGGAGCCTGGTGTGGTGCTGGGACCCCTCGCTCCTTTGTGGGGTATCTCCACAGCAGATTTTTAATGGTCATAGGCTGGTGTGGGACCAGCCTGTTCTACGTCTCTGCCTCTCCTACCAGTCTCGAGGTGGCTTCTTCTGTATGTCTTTAGTTGTATTTAGTTGTAGGACTTTGGTTCAGCCAGACATCAGGCACTTCTCAATGATGATTTTTTTGTAGTTTAGTTGTAATTTTCATGTGGCTGTGAGAGGAGGCAAGCACAGCGTTTATCTGCTCTGCCATCTTGCTCAGAACTCCACTACTCCTTTTATTGCATGTTCCCTCACTTTAGTCTCATCTCATTTGTGGACTGGTGATCACCCAACACGCAACACTTTTTTTAGCCCCCAGGAAAGGTCAAGTTGAGATTTGGCTGTTGGGAAGTGGGTCACGGAGCAAATTTATCTTGCGCCACTGGAGGGCAGTGTGCTTTTAAAAATGATTGCAGTTCCCAGATATCAAAAGTGGAAGGCTAGGTAGTAACCATGGGCTCTGAAACAATTTTATTTATCTGCACGTCAAGCGTTGATTAGAGCCCAGAGTTTTTGTTGGTGAGTTTTTTTTCTT
>NW_017731353.1:5815047-5829940 GCF_001890085.2 Hipposideros armiger
CACTAAGACAATGTCATGGGTCATCCCCTGTACGTTTCAGATGAACTGCAGTATCCAGACGGTTGCGATTTGTGGGGAGGACTCAGGAGGCTTTAGGAGGGAACAGACCTGGAGCTGGTCCTTGAAGGTTGAAGAGGGAGATTTTGATTGGGGAGGGCCAGAAAGTCCTCAGTGCTCTGGGGCCAAATGATCGCACCTTCTTTAGATCCTAAGTGTTCGTAGGTTTTCACCCCAACTCTAGTTTACGAGACTCAGCACTGCTGCTGGGATCATTGTCATTATTAGAGCCGGTGTGTTCAAACTGGATGCTCTACCAAATCCGCCAACCATGCCATGCCTACGCACAACTTAACGTCTCTAGTAGATATTGATGCTGGTGAACATAAACACCTCGAGACGGCCTTGAAGGAGGCACGCAGACACACAGTAGGACAAATAGCCAGTGGGTCCATGTTTTTATTACATTTGAGGAAAATGTTACACTCTGCTTTATTTGTTGAAAAAAAGATACCGCCAATTAGCTCCAACCCTTTTACATTCAATTACAATGTAATAGGAGAAAAAAAACATTAGGAAGGGGGATTAAAAGCTGCCCCCCTAACGGCCCGATGTTGGCTGGCTCGCCAGTGGGTAGGTTTCATTTTCCTAGGGAAAGCCATGGGTTTATCTATCCTTGTAACTTTCTCTCTTGGTCCTGTTTTCTTTTTAAATCAAAGTCTTCCCCTTTTCTGGTGCCCAGTCACATCCTTGGTGAGCGATCAGGGGCTAGGCAGCCTGGTGGCCATTTCAGAAAACGAAGCTGCTCCCTCGCAGGCTTCTCGCCACCACCTGGGGCAGCTGCTCTGACACAGGAGCCCATCTTCCTCTTTTTTTGTTGGTCTTATCATTATTAGTTTCAGGTGTACAAAGCAACATAATGATTAGACATTTACACCCCTCACAAAGTGATAACCTCACCAAGTCTACTACAGATCCGACGCCATCCATAGCTATTCCAATATCATTGACTATATTTCCTATGCTGTACTTCACATCCCGTGACTATATATTATTCATTATGGTTGATATTCAATATTATTTTATATTTGTTTCAGGTCCCACCTTCCTCTTTGTCCCTCTGGAAAGGGGGGCTTCAGCTTTGAAACGTAAATGAAGATACCTGGGTTCCCCTGTTGAGCTCAGCCACTCTCTGATCCGGGGCTCTCAGACCACTGTGGGGTCGTGGGGAGGCTGTTCCCCCAGGAAGAATTCTGAGTCCGGGGTGAACACATCCGCAGTTGTTTCCAGCACCTTCCAGAATCTTGCAGGCTCAGTGTTATTCTTTGTATAAGTCAAGCCACTTTTCCTTTATTTCAAAGACAAAGTTTTCTGGATTTACAGCTGGCCCTGTGGACAAAATTTCCAGCCCCTGTTCTCTCTTGCCATGGTTTCCAAGCTGCTCAGCGATCTCTGGGAGCATCGGAGTTCTCTTTAAGGGCCTGATTAAAAAAATTCATCTTTAACTGCTTAAAAAGTACAATAAAAAGGGAACTCGATAAATGTAATGCTAACACTGGGGACTCCAACTCGTTAGCTATCATTTGACTAGTTTTGGGGGCGTTAGTCCTGTGTTTGCGCTAAAGCTGTGGGGAATGTGTCACAGACAGGGAGGCTTGTAGCCAAGCACAGATATTTCCGGACTTCCAGGCTAGGCGAACCCATTTGTGCAGGACAGTGTGCGGGCGCTCTGTGGCGGCCCCTGGGAACCAGGCTCCGCTAGACCTCAGACCCGTCCGCTGGGCTGTCACCCCGGCTTGAAGGCCCTCTGGCTGGTGGGGCAAAAACAAGCAAAGGCAGTCACGATTGTAGCACATTTTGGTTGGTTTTCGTGTTGGCTGCTTCTCGCCTGACTTGTACAAGAAAACAATGCGAGCACTTGTTGGTCATCGGCCACAATTCAACTTCCAGTGAAACGGCCCCTTGACGCTCCTTTCAAGCTCCCGAATCAGGGTAAATGGGGGCTGTTAAAACGATTCCAGGCTGAAGCTGTTGTTTTCATACAACTGCAAAAACTGCAGCAATAAGTTGATTGCCCAGGTGGCGCAAGGGTGAGTGCTACCTCGCCTGTGAAGTTAACTTTCCTTGAGCCTCGGTTTCCTCTGGAAAATGGGGTGAGAGTAGTTGGCACCTGGCCACGGGAGAGTTTGAGGATTTAATGAGATGACACAGGTATGCCAGGCCCAGGAGGGCACTCGTAAGTGGGCACTTTTGTTGTTCTCCATGCGCAATATCCCATTATTCCATTTCTATTTATGTTTCTTAAAACAAACTTTATTCTCATGAGTCAAACTTTAACTACATGTTATAAATATGAACTTATAAAATAAGTTTATAATGACACAAATCCACCCAAGTTCTTACCTTGTGGTCCTGTTGAAAAATATTGCCCATCCCACCTCACTTTTCCTACAACTGTGTGCCCTGGAGCGGATGGGTGAGCCGCTGTAAGGGTGAAACAATCCAGTGTCCAGCTCTCCTGAGGGTTCTTGGGCACGTGGCTTAATTCCTGAGCCTCAGCTTCCTCATTTGTGAAGTATAAGTGCTCAGACCTACCTTGCCTGCTTCTTAAGGATGTAATGGAGACTGATTTAAATGAGACACTAGCTCATGGAAGAGATTAGGATATTCCAGAATTAGCTAGTGGTTCTCGATCAAGGGGAGGGGGGCAACTTTGCTTCCCAGGGAACATCTGGCCATGTCTGGAGATATTTATCACAACTGGGAAGGGGGTGCTACTAGAATCTAGTAGGTAGAAGCCAGGGATGCTACTTGATGTCCTGGAGTGCACAGGACACCCCCCACCTCCCAACAGGGAGTCACCTGGCCCCAAATGTCAATAGTGCTGAGGCTGAGAAACCCTGAACCAGAAAACATAAACACATGGAGAATTCATTATTAGTTCGCCCATGGTCTGGGGTCTCCTGAAAGCCTAATATGAAGGTTATAGAAATGAGATGGTTTAATTTTAATTGCTTCTCTATCCATTGTTTGCTTCCGTCCCTCCCACCCATATATTTTATGGCTATTTTAAATCTCTCCCCACTTTGAATCCATTTCCTTCCCCTTAGTTATAGCTTCCATAAGTCTGCTGGCTTTTGTCTGGGACTTGTCTATCTCCAGTCTCACCCACGTTGTAGTTTAAAAAGATAAAAAGCTTTTCCAGCAATCCATAGTGTGGTTCAATAATTCATCAGATAAACTAATTAGCATAGGGCTGGTTTGTTGAGTCATCTGACCGTTGCACAAGCTTTGTTTCCTGGGCCCACCACCTTCCAAGGGTTTTGTTTTGTTTTGTTTTGTTTTCCTCAGCATGAACTCATCTAAGATTTAAAAGGGAATTGATTTGGTACACTAGAAATTAAACTCACGGTGAGCCAGAGCCCTACCATGGACCTTACCCTCTCATTGTGTCTCTAAGTACCGCATTTCTGGGAAGCAAATAAATGCACTTGATAAAGAAAACAGCTGTATTTTTCCACCCAATAATTTAGAGGCACAATAATTTCAAGGCACTTCAGTCAAGAAACTGACCGACATGGGTCAGTGAGCAGAAAGGTCAACATGAGTAGCACGCAGCGGGGAGAATGGCCCACCAAAAGCATTGTAGAAAACAGATAATGAGCCCAAAAGAGGGATTTTTGATCTTTTATATGAGCCAAACAATACATATTTGGGAGACCAATGAACCCAGAAGCGAACAAGACAAATTTCTTTGTGTAGATCAAAATCTTTTGTGTTTGTCCAGAAGAATGAAAGTGGAGACTCAGAAGCTCTTTGATTTCAAGATACGGCATCAGTGAACGGCAGCACAGCTTTCTGCCAGGTGGCCAGCCATTTGTAACCAATAGCACAGCGTCCAGGCTGCATCGACGCGGCAGAGAAAAAGCCCCAGTTACCGCAGCTCAGGTGCCGCAGCCTCCCACAAAGGTGGAGGGGCGCCCCAAAACACACTGGGAGAGGCAATCTTGTGCCCATGGCGTAGCAGTTGAGGGAATGAAAAGATTTGCTGGCAGCTCTGTTAGTCAACTTTACTGAACGACAGTGTTTTTGGCCATGTTGCCACATTAAAATACCATCTTAATGTTCCCATTATGTAGAATTGCACCCATATTTCCCTATGTCTTCCAGAAGGTCAATGAGGACAGAGAAGTTGGCTATTTATTTTTGGTGTGCATTGGAAACTGTTAGTGAGCCCGTCAGTCGATGAGCAAACCTCTATTCAACACCTACAACGTGCAAGGTACTGGTGGGAACACAAGAGGTTTGAGGATTTGTTCCCAATGAGTCCGTGGTCTGGTCGAGGGAGAATCAGACTTTGCACATTAAAACCAATAATAAAAGTCATTAAAGGTGAAGAGGGGCTGAGAGGCGAGAGTGTCCTTTAGGAGTGATGGTGGGGGCGGCGCTGGAGCACGCGGGGCAGCGCAGAGAGCTTGTGCAGCTGCGCTGGCGCTGAAGGATGGGTTGGGTTCCAGTGGGTGGCAGGAGAGGGGCCGGGCACTTGGGGAGGGGCTGGCTTGGGCAAGGCGCTGCGTCTGAAACAGGAAGGTGTCCTCAGCACGAACGGATAGCGCTAGGATCCTGAGAGCGCTGTGAGGGAGGCCGCGGGAGATGCGTCTGCTCGCTCATTGCTAGAATTAACAGGCACGCTGGAAGCACCCACTGCGCACCAGGCCCAGAGCTCAGCAGGAGGATATGGGCTAAGCCAAGCTGGCTGTGGGCTTTGTCCTCAGAGAGCTTACCATCTGGTAGACAGAAACAGACATAAGAACAAACAGCAAAGTGGCACAGATGCGGTGACAGCTATCAGCACGGGGTCCATGCTCAGTGCTGAGGGCAGCTGTGCCTGGATAGGGGCGGGGGGCGGGAGGCGAGGGACAGTCACAGACTAGATGGCTTGAACTGAAAGTTGACACAAAGATTAGTAAGTGTGGAGTAGTAGGGAGCTGGAGAGATGGGGGCAGAGGTGGACCCAGGTTTTGGGTAGCCTGAAGCTTGTGCAATTTGGGGATTGCTCTTTAAGAAGTAGCGTACACAATTATAAACAATTTTAGAAACTAAGTCCAAAATCTTAGAAGGGGCCACATGCAAAGAAGGACCCAGAAGTTCAAGTTTCGTTAGCTTTGGGATAAATCCGCTTTAGACTGGAGGACAGAAAGCTTTCCAGGAAAAGGGGTAACATGTTTTGTGGGGTAGAGGAGGAAAACATGTATGGAACCCCCTGACTTGAGAGTCTTTGGTCCCTCTCCAGGCTACCTGTCATTCATTCATTCATTATGCACCCATTGCATGCTTCCCCTGTACCAGGCACACCAGGCCCCAGGACCACAGCCATGAACTCATGGTCTCCTGCACATCCTAGTTGACTCCGAAACCGTGGACGAGTCCCCAGATGTCACCAAGCCTTGGATCCTGCACACCTGAATGGCTTCCCTCCTGAGAAGCACCCTGAACTACCCTTCATTTGCTCATTCGACCATTTGTAAAATGTTTATTGAGGGGGTATTGGGTGCCAGGCAGTGTGCTGGGCCTTGCGGAGGTCCCTCGGTGGACAAGGGATCCTTAGTTCAACCTGCAGGCAGCTTGTGAGGCCTTGGTGAAGACAGATAATAAGGCAACTATTCTTTACTGAGGTGAGGGAGGCCAGAGGTGTCAAACAGGAGGCTAGGGAGGTCCTACCCTGAGGATGCGACATTGTGGTCTGACCTGCAGTGAGTAGAAATGGGCAGTTAAGAGGCGCTGGGGGGTACCGTGTGTGTGTGTGTCTGCATTTAGGTGGGGGCTGGTGGGTAGAGACCATTCCAGACAAAATAAGAGGTTTTGTGTCTCCAAGGCAAGGAGGAACCTGGGACTTTGGAGGCTGCAGTGACCTCAGGGAAGGCAGATGCTGAGAAGAGGCTAGGCAGGGAGTGAGGCCAGACCTGGCGGGGCCCCCAATCGGCCATGAGACCTGCAGGAGCCAAAGCAAGTGGCATAAACAAGGCAGAGAACAGAGGGCTGAGAGGCAACAGGAAACAGGACAGGTCACAGGGCCAGAGCCTCCCTCCCTGCACGGATGGGGACAACAGGCCTGCAGAGGGACACACATGTCGCCAACTGCAGGATGGGGTGCTGCGGTTTGCCTGGAGGGACTCAGCACGTGCCCTCCTCTGCTGGAACAGACGCGCTAACTGCTTCCTGGTTCCTCACCTGGCAGCATGTTCAGGGCGCCAGTGGGCGTGACGAGACGATGGGGTAGGGTTAGTGGCCGCAATTTGTTTACTTTTTGCAAGTAAAACAAGCCCCCAGTCTGTCATGCTCCGAATTTTCACCAAGTCGTTTGAGGGAACCTGCTGGAGCGATTCCGAGGGCTCCCTCAGGGCCGGGCGCTGGGCTTCGCGGCTGCCTCCAAAACCCTTATAAACTGTCACTGAAGACTTTGCTCTCTCTGTAGACACCCAGTGGGCATAAATTCAGAGGTTTAAGCAAGCCTTTCAAAAACTCCCCTTCTGAAAGGAAAGCACCTGTCTGGCATTTCTGAAAGCTCCATCTTTTCTTAGGCAGCTGCCTGCTTTCTCAAGGCGGATCCTCCCAGGGTCTCCTCCAGGATGCTCGCGGGCCTGACTTCCCCCGGAGGGGAGCAGGAGGAGGGGGCTGAGGCCTGGACTCTGGGCTTCCAGGAAGTTCCTGACTGTAGCCCCATTTGGCCAGCTGACACCCCCATGGTGCCAGTGGACGCAGCTGCCCTTTGTGGGGCCCACTGGGTGCCAGGCACTACGCTGGCCCTTCTTAAGCCTCATCTTCCTTACTCTTTGCAACAATCGTAGGAGACGGGATAGCTGTCATTCCCATTTTGCAGGCGGGAAGCTGAGGCTTACAGAGGTTCCACAAGTCGCCCATAGTCATCCGGCCAAGCCAGGCTTCTGGCCAGGTCGCCACAGCCTGAGATCATAACCACTGTGCTAACACAAGAACTTAGCGGCCGTTTGTTGAGGACCTGCCAGAAAGTGCCAGACTTTCAGACATGATCTCAACTCTGGAATGTCACTGTTTTGAGCTCAGAAAGACTCAGTAACATGCCCAAAAAGTCACACAGAGGGTAAATGGCAGAGCAGGGGCTTGCACAGTGGCCTGTGTGCATCCACAGCTTGTCATGGCCCTTATATGTTGTGCCACACTGTCCATCACCCCAGAGATGCCTTTGTCCTGATGGGGGAGAAGAAGCCAGTTCCTCTCCATCCACTTCAGCTGAGGTGTATTTGCTGCCTTTGGGGGGTGAGGGTGGGGTGGGTAGCGGCTCCTCCAGACAAAAAAAGAGGTTTTGTCAGGAACCGTCTCGGAGCTTACAGACTAGTTGGGTATGCACACACACCTAGAAGTTAGCATCGCAAGGCTGAGACAATAGGGCCGGGGCTGTGGGCCAGACACACAGGAGTGTTACAGTTAGGAAAAGGGCGACCCAGAGAAGCCTCAGTGAGGCTGCTGGAAGGCCTAGCAAGACTCAGGCGGAGATGAGCGAGAAGGTCATTTTATTGCAGGTGTAGAAATGGCCAGTCAGTGAGAAACTGGGTGCGATGAGCTTGGGGATGTTTGGAGGAAAGTCTGGAGGGAGGCTGATATGCAGAAGGCAGAGTGGGAGCAATGCTGGCCTCAGGCTGGGGACGCTTAGGGGGTCTGCAAGTTTGGTGTCACCACATAGAGTTTGAAGAAGACGAGACATAAGGGAAGAAGGAGCAGGGACCCTTGGTTTCCCATGGCCGCCTGGAGTTGAGGTTATTCTGAACGTGTGCATCCGCCGGCTGGCTGGGGAGCCAGGATGACCAGGGACAAAACCGCCATCAAGGCTGACCAGAATGGCCTCACCCTTTCAAAGGGAAGGTGTCCCCTCCTCCTCTCCCACCCTCCCTCCCTAATCAGTGAGAGCAAATTGTTATCAGATTAGCACCAGCCATGAAAAGCACAGTCTCCAGAACCCTCACAGTTAGTTAGCATTTAGATAGGCTGGGACAGGGGCCCACACAACAGGCATCAAAGCCCATCTCTGGGCGGCTGGAGGGATTAATTTCTTTAACCAACAGGCCTGATCTGGCCTAACTCATTACCCTGCCTTGTCAGAGTGGATGTGAGATTCGATTGAAGATTATACCATTTAGGCCTTCCCCCGTTTTCTGCTGAAACCAGGGCTATTGAATTGCACATTCTCGCGTAGCCCCCGTCAATACTCAGCGGCCTGAGGTTCTAATTCTGCTTCATTTAAACTTCATCAACTTTTCCAATCAAGTGGAAGGATCCGAAATAGGCTCTGTGGGCAGAAAGGCCTCTTCCCTTTGTCAGATAATTTATTCTGTTTTCTCCTGGCCTCCCTTGCTCTCTCCAGCCTCTCCCCTCGCCCCCCCCCTCCTTATCCCGATGCTGAAAATGAGATTACAGTATTTAAATGACTATGATAATCAATCTAGGGACCTGGAGCTGAGATTGAGGTTAATTTTTCTTAGCAGAACAAAGGAGCGTGATGCCTTTGGGGATGCGAAGGTACAATCTGGGTTTCTTGCTTGTGGTTTTTTTTCCCCCTGAAATTGCAGTTTTAGGAGTCTTTTCTTGTTACTAACTAGGCACCGGGTATGGTTTTAACGGCGGCAGCCCCTAAGAGAGCAGAAATGTAATTTTGAGCTGATCAGCAGCGAAAGGCCTTCAATCAACAATTTTAATAGGAAAAAAAAAGTCACTTGTATGATATGAGTACAGATCTAATGAAAGAGAGATCATTTACCTTACTTATTTTTTAACACGCTAAGAATAATTTCCCACTGTGTTAGAACTAGTAATTACAGCCACGAGGTGCATCCGTAAACTTCTGAATGAAGGGCCTTGTCACTCAGGCTGCCTCCTCCCTGGCAGCTTTTGCCGCTATAAAAGTTGAGATTTTGTCATGTTCCAGCTAATTGGGAACAGGGTCATTATACCATTGAAAACCTACATGAAAGTGACTTGTTCAATTGTTACCTGTAGCACTCACAGGCTGGCCAGTCATTCTGCGGGTACCCACCGGCCCCCCACCCCAGCTTCTCAGAATCAAAATACGCATCTTTCTTTGTCTCCCTTTGCTGTCTCCTCAGAGCTGTTTTACATGCTGCCACCCGATGTTATCTTTTATTTTTGGCAGGAGGAAGGATTTGACAAGTTCAGTATACAATGTTCATTTGGCAAGGCAAATTTTTCATACCAATTTTGAGTCGGGAATGAAACTATCTTTCAACAGAATGAGCAACATTATTTTTGGACAGACTGATTATGAGAGAGGCTCGCCGAACTTTACTTCCCCGCACGACCCTGCAAAGTCTAATGCATTTTTTTAAAAGTAGGATTTGGCTTCCACACGCAACCCTAGTTGGGGGAAATAAGAAACACCCATAATGTCTGCAAACAGGGGTGCTTAATATTATGTTCCCCTCCCCCCCTGCTTTCCCCAACTTATTAGTAGGCTGGAATAAATTGTTCCTCTTCTATATTACAGTGACTTTGTTTCAGACTCTTTAAACTGTGGGTGTGTCTCTGACAGTTATCTGCATCTGCGAAGCAAAATATTTAATAGCCATTATTGTCTGAAGGAGCAGCACAACCGTAAGCAACCTTATTTGTGAAGACGCCCCCCCCCACAGCGCCCCAAATCTGCTTTCCATCACTGTTTACCTAAAAAAGAAGACTCTCTCACCCTCTGTGCTACCAAATTCATTTGGGGCAGTGGTTTATGGTGACATTTTTCTTTCTTAAAGCAAATATTGACTCACCACGGGGAAATTAAAACTCCATTAGGCCTCGCTACGTTGTACAGCAGGCTGCATTACAACAGTCAAGCTACTATTAATTAGTTTCCTCCTTAGGAATAATTCAGGGAGGGCAGAGGGAAAGGGGAACGAGAAGATGGATTTAAACTATAATTTCTTAAAATGACACCATCTGAATCAGCCAAAGTGATCATTACGTGGTTATTCATCTAAATATAAAGAAGACACCGCCTTAGTAATATAACAAATTTATCAATACAAAAAGCCTGCAGACTAGTTATCTCCAGGCTGTGGAGAGTACATTTTAAGGCACACGTGGGCCCAGCCTTGGCCAGATCTGGGCAACCCAGAGCCTGGAAGACTGATTCTTTCATGGGTGCAAGACATTTTCTCTCCTGAGATGAGATAAGTTTCCCCTTTCAACCTGTTCACTGCTTTCTTTCCAGCGTGAATGCTCAGCTTTTCTGCTGGCTCTCCTCTGCCCGCCAGCTCCCCGTGGTGCCTGGCCAGAACCCCACCCACTCCATCACGACTCCTCTGGTCATTCTCCGGTTTGCTGATTCTGCCCTCTGCCTTTGCTGGCTAGGACTGCCGTGACAAAGGACTACAACCTGGGTGGCTTAAAAACACACTTGTTCCCTCCCAGTTCTGAGTCTGAGATGGGGTGTCGGCAGCGCTGCTTCCTTCTGAGGGCTGTGAGGAAGGATCTGTGAAGAAGGCCTCACTCTTTGACTTGTAAAGGGACGTCTCCATATCCACATGGGTTCTTCCCTGCATATGTGCCTGTGTCCAAATTTCCCCTTTTTATAAAAACATCAGTCATATTGGATTAGGGGCCCGCTTGACTCCATTATGACCTCATGTTAACAAATTACCCTTGTAATGAAATTATGGCCAAATCAGGTTGCATTCTGAGATCTTGGGGTGTAGGACTTCCACAGAGGACTTCTTTGGGCTTGGGGACTGCTCCCTCGCTGGTCCGTGAGTTGTGGTAAGAATAACAAGGTAATCACTAGAGTGGTAGCCTTCATGTTGAACTTGAGGCTGCTGTCTTGATGGGGACTGTGGATACGGCAAGCATTTAGGGCGCTGTGGCCTCCTCCCCAGCGTGGTGTGGGCCACTCATAGGATAAGCAATCACATATGGTCTTGTGCCGTATTTGGAACTTTTGCCTTGTTATTGATATTTAACCCTTAAGCATAACTAACTTACATTACTAACCATCTGTAAGATACTCCTTGAGGGCAGACCTTGCAGCATACTTCTTTTTCTCCTCCACAGAGCTATTTAACCATCCATCCATCCATCCATCCATCCATCCATCCATCCATCCATCCATTGTTGTAGTCAACAAGTACTTTAGTATTTACTGAATTCATGATATGTGCCAGGCACTGAGCTAGGCATTAGGGAGACATTGGTGAGCAAATTTGACATGGTCATCGTCCTTGTGGAACCATACAGTCTCATTGGCAGATGGACTTTAATCAGAGAATTACAAATAAATGTAAGATTACAAATGTAATAGAGTGAAGAAGAAGTCCATGGTGCATGTAACTGGGAGACTTCACGTGACCAGGGGTCAGGGAAGACTTCTTTGAGGAAATGAAAGTTGAGCTGAGATTTGAATTAACCGGGAGAAGAATATGTGGAGGAGTGGGGTGGAGGGGAGGGGCAAAGGTGGTCCGGCACTCAGCAGAGCATGTGCAGAGAGCCTGGGGTGGGAGAGAGTATGGGCACTCCAGGAACTGGAAGGCGGCCCAGAGTGGCTGGACCGTGGTGCGGGAGAACGGTGTGAGGCAGAGAACGCAGTCTCCTGGGGGGGACCAGTCAATGTGGCCTTGTTGGAGGCCAGTTAAGGAGTTTGACCTTTAGCCCAAGTGTCATGGGGAGCCAGTGAAGGTCTTTAAGCAGGGGTTGCGACTGGGGGCAGAGGAGCATGACCAGATGGGCATTGCAAAAGCCCTTTTGGCTGCAGAGTGGAGAATGGATTGGAGGGCCCCAGGGTGGCCACGCAGAGATCCCCAGACCAGCGGTTCTCAACCTTTCCCAGGGGTCGCCTAAGACCATCGGAAAACACATATTTTCCATGGTCTTAGGAACCAAGACACCGCTCCTCTATCGGTCTCCAGGCCCACACGCAGATACGCCCACATACGAGTACCCGGCGACCCACAGGTTGAGAACCGCTGCCTTAGAGGCTTATGAAGTAATGCAGGTGAGAGACAATCCTTGAATGGGGATGGAGGCGGCCGAGACAAACGGGCAGACTGCAGGGGTGTTTAGGAGGTAGATTTGGCAAGACCTGGTGATGTGGGGATGTGTGTATATGGGGATGAGGGAGAGGCAACAGTGAAGAGTTTGGGGAAGTTCGTGGGCTTGCTTTGGGTGTTTCTTGTGGGTAAAGTGTCTGAAGATTCAGTTACCTGTTGGCACTTCTCTGGTCATGTCCCTACCTACAGCTCCCAACATGTCCCCACCTGCATGCGCTGTCATACGTCTCCCCCACTTCCACCCTCTGCCCGTTCACTGTACACCTGACTGGTTTCTACACATTCCTTAACATTCCCTTCAAGAAGTTTCTCTTGAAAGTGCTTCCTTATCTCCTAGTACTTTGTGTGTGCCTCTGCCACTTCAGACGCCATTGAAATTGTCCCTTTTTTGGTCTCTCTCTACCTGCACTGAACTGCTAGTGTCTCTAGGGCAGAGACCTGTCTTTTTCATGTCTTCATTTCAAGTTCTTAGCCAGTGGTTGGCACATCATGGGCATTCCATAATGTTTCTTGAACAAATGAATGAGTGAATATGTGAAAAAAGAAAGAGAGATGGGGGGGGGAGAGAGAGAGATAAATAAATACATACATATATATTGGTGGTTTAAAGTTTTCTTCAGTGACAGGCTGTGGGAGGCACTTTAATAAACGAGTTACACGCGCTGGTGGCCCCGTTTTATTCTTGAGGTGCTACAGCATAAGCCTGGTATCTTTAATCACCTACAGGACAGAATCTAGGCTCTTTTGTTTAGCAAAATTTCCATGATCTGGTCCTTGCCTAACTCATGAGTTACCCTCTACCTTTACGCTCTGATAATATTCAGCTGTATGTTATTCCCCATCAGACCACACCCTCTCGTGCCTCCACACCTTCGCACAGGCTGCTCTCTCTGCCGGAACACCATCCTCGCTCTTTTGTTGGGCTGGACAATGCGTTCTCATCCCCAGGGTCCCAGTTCAAATCCTACCTCTCCTCTGCCACCTTCTGTGACCCTCTCTTCTGGGTGGGTACTCCTCTTGTGTTCTTTGTACAAAATTTCACGGAGGCCATGCCTTCGTGTATTGTGATACTTAGAGCAGAGATTTTTTTTCTTTCATTCCGAGATGGCGGGCTGTTTGCCTGCCTGAGATGCTGTTTCTCTGCATGCCCCCTTCCTCCTGTCCCCACGTGGCCATTCTTCACTCATCATATACATCTCAGCTGAGTGCCCTCCCCCTGGAAGCCTGTCCTGACCCTGTGTGCCCCCTTTGTCTCTATAATATCCTGCATGTCTGTCATCGCTGTCAGCATATGTATTAAAATGTCTGTCCTTGTGAGTTCCGTGTGGGCAGGAACCAGGTCTCATTCATCGTTTTATCCCCAGTGCCTGCAGTTCTTGGCATACAATGGGTGCTCAATAAATGTTTGCTGAATGAGTGAATAAACAGTTTAATGACTCACTGGGAGACTGTTTCCTGGTAAATAGTAACGTTGGCATTTCTATGATCATCTAGATTTACTTTTCAGTTCAATCTTAAGACACTGTCACTTCAAGATTTAAAGGCAGGGTGTTCTCCATGACGGAAGACATAGCTGTATGCACAGGTGGGTGAAAGCTACGCATCTGCCATTTGGCCTCGTGGAGAAACAAACTATCTGTGCGTAGAACTTCGTGTCATTGAAAAACAATTCGTATCAACCAAGTACCTAAAAGCGCCACACAGGAAGCCACTGGGAGCTTTGAAGGGGGGGTGGGCGGGGTGGGGGGGGCAGTGTTCTGGTCAGCATTTGGATGTGAGCATCTAACAAGCAAATTCGAACAGGGACTTTGGAAGCGCCATCCCATGGAGCATGGCCTTCGTTGTGTCAGAGGCTTACACTGCCTGGGCAGCCTGGGGAGGGAAAAAGGAACACATGGCCAGTCCCAAACGAGAAAGCGCTTTTCTGTGAGAGGATATTGAGCTGTTTGATAAAGCCTAATAATGCGCTTGAATTATACTTGAATGCTTAGAGAAAGAACATTGTTCAAAGACACTTAACATGGACTGGGGTGGATCCCCTTTCTTCTGCCACCTTCTGAGGTGGTGTCAGTGGGCTGTAATGATTTGTATTGTATTTATAAGCTGACGGGTAATCCTGGGCACAGCGGGAGGGGAGGCATCCCAAGCAGACTTCAAACCCTGCTAATTAAAACAATCCTTCCTCTCCCCACGAAGGCTAATGAGACAGAAAGAGAGTGGGCTAATGAAAATGTCACCACGAGATTGCCCACTTATTTTATTTATTTACTTAATGCTGCAACTTCCATTTTGGGGTTCTGAGGGAGAGAGAGATGTTTCAAAAATTTGCCAGGAGACCCTTTCTAATTCATCATGCGCTGCACGGCATTCGCTATCACCAAGCATATCTCTAATGATTTGAAATTTTATCTCCCGTTGTCAATAATAACAATATTCTAGAAAGAGGAGTTGGCTTGTGCTCACTTTGCACCAAATAAAAATGAAAGAAATCTGAATCCTTTTTCAGAGTATTCTCCCCCAAATCCAAGAGGCCAGTTTGCTTATGAAAGCCTCGGCCCCCTGGGATGGGTGGCCAGTCACTGTGTGGTATTTGGTGAGACAAGGTCACTGCGCTCAAACAGCCTTAACGTTGATCCCATCAGCTTTTGGTTCTGCCAAGATGGCAAGAATTCAATTAATATGGTATTTAATGGAGCCCAGTGTGACCTGACCCTTCAATATCGTAAGGGCAACTTAGGGCCCTCCGCCTTCATGTCAACCCTTTAAATGCTTGGTGATTTCAGCTAATGACTTCATCGGCACAACTGTCCACTAGA
>NW_017731353.1:5830149-5842740 GCF_001890085.2 Hipposideros armiger
GAAAGAAAGAAAGAAAGAAAGAAAGAAAGAAAGAAAGAAAGAAAGAAAGAAAGAAAGAAAGAAAGAAAGGGAGAAGGGAGGAAGGAAGGAGAGGATAAATAAAGCAGGGGTTAAACCTGGTGTAGATTCTACCAAGTGGGGATTTTATGCTGGTGAGCCTGAGTTTTTTGTTACCGAAGGGTATTTTCACAATAAGTGGACTGTGGTGCTCGGGCTCACCATCCCTCAGCGGCAGATGCTCATTCCTAGGGAGAACTCAAGCCATGAAGAGAGGATAGCCTGGTTATGGATTTCGTAGGCGTATTGGTTTTCTGTGGCTGCCATAACAAACTATCACAAACTGGGTCGCTTGAAAACAGATATGTTAGCTCTGGAGACCTGAGGCTAAAATCAAGACGTTGCCTTGGGAATCCTTGAGAATTCTTCCTTGCATCTTCTAGTTTCTGGTGGTTTCAGGTGTTCCTTGGCTTGTGACAGAATCACTCCAATCTCTGCCTCCGTGGTCACATGGTCTTCTGCTTCGTGCTGTGTTTGTGTCTCCTATTCTTTCTTACAAGGACACGTGTCATTGGAGTTAGGGCCCCCACGGAAAATCCAGGGTGATCTCAGATTCTTCACCTGATTACATCTGCAAAGACCATTTTCCAAATGACGTCACATTCATAGGTTCTGGAGACATGTCTTTTGGGTGGTAGCACCATTCAACCCACGATAGTAAAGTTGGGCCAAATAAAGTCAAGTGGGTCAGTTGATCCAAATAAATTAAATGAGCATTTCCCACTCCTGCTTCAAGAAAGAATTTCTGCCCCTGCCTCTTTTCAGGGCATGAAGATATTCAAGAGGGACTTTTATAAAGACAACATTTAGAAGAGAATACAACTTTTTAAAGACATTAGTCATGACCATTCCACCATTCTACATTTAAAGTTGGAGACTTTACAATTTATAGCAATTAAAAACAATAATTATAAAGAGTTCAAGTGATGGGGAAAGTGCTCATGATATAATGATCAGTGTGGGAAAGAGCAGAACACAAGATTCTACCCCTGGTTTGGTTACAGTTTTGCAAAAATTATTTTTGTCGGTGAACAGGGTCTGGAAGGGAACTCTGAAAAATGAAAAGTAGTAATAATTTTATATAGGGAATGGATATTCTAGATGATTTTTCCCCACTCCTATTTTTAAAGTCCTGTTATGAGGATAATCACCGTCATCACCATCACCATCACCATCACCATCATCGTCACCATCACCATCACCATCATCACCATCACTATCACCATCATCACCATCATCATCACCACCACCATCATCATCATCACCATCGTCACCATCACCATCATCATCGCCATCATCATCACCATCACCATCATCACATCATCACCATCATCACAATCATATTGACACCACCACCACCATCATCATCATCGTCACTATCATTATCATCATCCAATGAAGAATGTCAACAGCAGCAGTAGCAATAACAATAATAACAGCTCCCTTTCTATGAGTCCTTTCTATGGCTGGGCACCAGGTTAAACATGTATTCTCAAATCAAATCCTCACAACCCCACGAGCGCTGGTGCTATTGGTACCCCATTTTACAGATGAGGAAGCTGAGGCTCAGAGAGGGATATAAACTTGCCTGAAGTCACACTGCTAGTGAGTGGTAGAGCCAAGAGCCAAACCTCCGGTGGGCTGACGCCAAGCCCACGCCTGGATTTCTATTGGCCAGCATCTAGATTATACTTGGGTGTTTACAGGGTACCTTTGCAGTCATCATCTCATTTGCCACCACCCTGTGAGACTGTCATCATTATCATCATTTGAGGGTCAGGGAACCTGAGGCTCAGAGAGATGAAGGGACTGAGATCCCACAAGTGGTGGGCGGTGGAGTGGCTTTTAACCTGGGTCTTGAATGCTGCATGCTGTGTGGGCTGCCCGATTTTACACAAACACCTTCCGGTCTGGGCCATTCTTCTCCAGCAAATATCTTCCATATATGGAACTTTCTGATGCAACCTGTGTGTGTTCCCAAAATAGCTGTTGAGTGACAGTCCAGCCTCCTTGATTTGAAGCTTATGCAGACCACTGTTTTCATCACCATCACCCTTCTCTCCTTGCCCCTTCACCCCCACTCCCCGCTCTGCACCAGGGTTGGTGGGACGTCCCGCCTTTGTGTGCCAAATGATGTGTTGAGGTGCTTGCCCCATAAATCTGCCATTTGCATATGTTTCTTTTAGGGTAGGGGAAGAGGAGGCTGGGGCCAGGTATTCTCAGGCAATTCTACTCATTATTTACGCAGACAAGGAGATATTTCAGTAAAACTGCATTCGACTCTGAGTGACAAGGTAGCTTTCTACAGAGCAAGGTTCAGGGGAATTGTAGTGAAGTTGACAGCTTTTTAATGTACAGTTGCGTGCGATTCCACTGAAATGCGGCATGTTTTTGTTTTGGAAGTACAAGATGACCTGTTTATTAGCTGTGATTCAAACCGAGTTTACATGCTTGGGAACACAAAGGCGGAAGAACAGCTTGTTTCTTTGGGGGGGCCACAGACTCCCCCTCCCCCTTCCCCTGCCACACACAAGAAAACATTGAAAACTGAGCATTCCGAATTGGAGTGGACGTACTTTCTTTGAAATGACAGCCTCCCTTGGAATCACGGGAAAAAGTTGCCAGTTGCCTTAATCATCCTCCCCAGGGTAAGCAGGAAGTGCTTAGGCTCCTCCAGTGAGCGGTGAGATCTGGGGGGACAAATATCCCGGCATTTGATGTGGAAACCTACTCTTTTGCTTCAGTGGCAAGGCTTGGGGTCTGGCATGCCTGACTGTTGCTCCTCCAAGGTGGCCGGTGGACCGAAGCCCCCGCGACCCTGGGTGCTTGTTGGAAATGCAGAATCTCAGTGTGCACCCCAGACCTACCGAACCAGAATCTCTACTTTACCAAGGTCCCAGGCATCTGTGTGTGCATCCCGTGCTGAGAAGAGATGGCCCAGAGGACCGGCCACCCTTGGCCCAGGCTAAGTGACACTTGGTGGCTGGTGTCATTCACTTATTCAGTCATTCACTTACTCAGCACACATTTATTTGGTATTTACTACGTGCCAAGAGCCAATTTAGGTACTAGCACAGGGAGTGAGACAGAAAAAGCCCCCACCTGCCCTTGGGGAGCTTGCAAGCCAGGGAGGAAGCCAGACAAGGAACAAGGAATCAAAATTCAGATGGAACCAGAAACCATCCTCACCTGGACAGGATGGCATTTGTATCTCACTGGGACTGAGTGGCAAAACTTATCCAAATGAGAAAAAACACATCTGTGTTATCGTTTGTGCTGCGTTGTTTTGCACAGTCTCATAAACCAAGAGGTTATTTTGTACTTGGGTTCTTTTTTTTTCATTGGGGCGAAATCCACGTAACACAATTGACCATTTAAAGCATTCCGTTCAGTGGCATTAAATGTAATCCCAGTGCTGTGTAGCTGCCACCTCTCTAGTTTTCAAACTTTTTTGTCACCCCTGGAGAACATTCCCTGTACCCACTGAGCGATGACTCTCCACCCCCCACTCCCCCCATCTCCTGGTCCTCTCGTCTGTTTTCTGTCTCTGTGGATTTGCCTATTCTGGATCTTTTATATAAAACAAATGATAGAATATGTGATCTTTTGCGTCTGGCTCCCTTTGGTTACCATGATATTTTTGAAGTTCATCTACATTGCAGCATCTATCAGTACTTCATTTGTTTTAATGGCTATTATTCCATTGTATGTATGTGCCACAATTTATTTCCCCATTTGTTCATTAATGGACATTCATGCTCATTTAAAAGAAAGCTCTCAGTTTAAAATCGGTCTGTGTCTATCTCATGTGAACCAGACCCCCTTGGTAAGCTTCTTGAGGCCACAGTGCTCATTGTGAATTTTTGCATTATCAAAATGTCAGTTGTTGGTGCTTATTTGGTCTGCAAGGCAAAATCAGAGCGTGACCTTGAAAGCAGGACTCCAGGTTACAAATACAGGTTACAGGTGCAAGGAGCTCCTGGACACACCTGAATGGTAGACTGGCGCTTTAAGATCACTTCTTAGGGGCTGCAAAGCATGCACTTTGAGCCTGCACCCCTGCATGAAATCATTGGTAGTTCTGGGCCATTTCCCATTTTATTCGATCAACCATTGAGTTTGTTCGACAGCCATTTATCGTCCGCTCTGCGCTGGGCTCTGGGTAGATGACAGTGGCCTACCGGTCAGTCGGAGACTTGGACACTCCCTGATGAGAGCTGAGCAGCCACCAGGGTGAAGGGCTCCACCAGGGCCTTCATTGGGTTCTGAGGACACCCTTCCTCTCCCCCTCCCCACTTCCTACGGAGAGGGGGCCTTGCAGCTCGGGGAAATCGGCTTGAAAATGAAAGCTCTGGGCAGAAGGAGAAGCAACGGAAGAAGGTATTTGTGAGGATAAGGTGCTCAGATGGAGCTTTCCGGCCGAGTAAACCTAGAGCCACCTGCAGCCTTGCCAGGAAGACAAATGCCACATCTGGAAAGATAGCTGCATAATCCACAGCTTGTCATTTGGGCAGGAAGTCTTCTCCCTCCTTTGAGAATCTGCCTAATTATGGGTTGGATATGTGCCAGGAAACAGGAATGAGGGAGAAACGAGGATGCAGCGCACACACTCAACACATCCACGCTAGTGTGTCCTCCGGGGTGGAGGTCCCCCTCCTGGGTGCTGCAGGTTTGGGAGGGGCCCTGGGTCAGGTTCAAGAGAGGCAGGAAGGTGGTCTGAGTCCTGCAGCCCTGGTGTGGCCTCCTGAAATGCTGCTGTGTTTGGATCCATTGTGAGCTGTGCTGCAAATTATTTGTTGCTACTGGTAAAATACAGATATTTTCAGGTTATTGCTGTTTTTTTTTTGTCCTTTGAAAAATTTTTTAAATTGTGGTGAAATGCACATAACATAACATTTGCCATCCTTACCATGTTAAGTGTACAGTTCAGTGTCATTCAGTACATTCACACTGTTGTGCTACCATCACCACCCACCATCTCCAGAATTTTTTCATCATCCTAAACTGAAACTCTGTCCCCATTAAACAACAGCTCCCCTCCCCCTGCCTCTGGGATCCACCATTCTACTTTCTGTTTCTATGGATTGGATTATTCTAAGTGCCTCACGTAAGTGGAGTCATACAGTGTCATTGTCCTTTCGTGTCTGGCTTCTTTCACTCAGCGTAATGTCCTCAAAGTTGTAACAAGCGTTAGAACTTCATTCCTTTTTACGGCTGAATAATATTCCATTGTACGGGTCAATCACATTTTGTTTATTCATTTATCGATTGATGGACACTGGGTCGCTTCCACCTTTTGGCTGTTGTGAATAATGTTGCTAAGAACATGGGTGTACAGGTTATTGACTTTTTTTTCTTTAATATTTTTTTTTATTGGGGAATTGGGGGGATGGGAACAGTGCTGGGGAATTGGGCAAAGGGGAACAGACAAGTTGCTGTCGTTTTGTTCTTCAATCTAGTTGTGGAGGATGTTGCTTCACTGGCCCAAGTTGGCACCATCATTGCGCTCTTCTCTGGCGAGGCAGATCAGTCGCCGGCTTCTGGACGGCCGCTCACTGCGGCTGCTGGCCGCTCACGCTGGCTGCTGGCTACACACGGTAGCCCATGGCAACCCACTGCCACAGGGGCTGCAGCCTACGCCGTCGCCGGCGACTCATGGCAGCCCAGCTCCAAGTTGAGCTGTTGTTCAGCATCTTAGCTGTAGAGGGCAGTGTCACTGGCCCTCATATGTGGGATCCGAACCGGGGCCCTCTGGCATCCCAAGCGAGTTCTTAACCATCGCGCCACTCGGCCGGCCCCAGGTTATTGACTTTTAAACAACAAAACAAATAAGAGCATTTGTTTCGTCTTGTTCATCTCACCCTTGCGTTCTCTGAATGCTCTCTTGGAGCAGGGGGCCTTCGGACTGGGCTGGGGGCCTTGGGCAGCACTCGCCACTGTCTGATAACAGCCTACAGTGAGAGGCAGATACTGTCGGCCCTTACACAATCATGCCAATCACAAAGGCCGTTCTGATTTAATTGTCCTACAAATGATCGCGGTGGGGACTTTCCTCAAAATCTAGGTTTGTTCCCAGGCACTGTGAGCACACGTGAACTTGACTTGTCAGATATTTCACTATGGAAAACAGGCTGAGAAGAGCTTCCTTAAAAGCTAGGAAATTAAGGAGTCAGTTGGAGCAGCCGCAGACAGCAGCCACCAGAGAGGATTTGAGCCCGAGGGGCTGCCCTTGGCTTTGGGTCTCTGAGTCTGCCAGGCATGGGTGGTCCTACTTTCCATCTTCACCACGGAAACACCAGCTCCAAGGAAGCTAGGGGAGACATCTTCCAGTGCTTCTCACACTTAACTACCCGGGGAGACTGTCAAAAATATGGCTCCCTGGGCCCCGTATCTGGAGAGTGACTGTCACGCCAAATGTCACGCAGGGGCATTGGACCCAGCAGATGAATGCAGCGTCCGGTGAGGCCGAAAAGGGACAACAACAGAGCCACACATAGGGGTTTTATACCACTATATTCTCGATGGTGGCCAGTTGAGACATGAGAAGCAAACATCCGCCAATACCCCAACAAAGAGGCTTCCTGCACCCGTCTCGCTGGCGGCCAGGCGAGACACAGGAAGTAGGGTCCGCACAACCCATGACATCCACACTTGCTAACGCAGCCGCGGCAGTTATATGCAAAACAACAGCAGCTAATGGCCAACTGGCCACAGCCGAGGGCCAATCAGTCACAGCTGATGGCAACTAGTCACAGCTGACGGCCATCCAATAACCGAGCCAGCAACACCCTTCCAGGTGAGGCCGAGAGCCTGGAAACTGCTCTCCTGGCTCTCCGTCCCAACACTGACTTAGAAGGGGGACCAGGAATCTGCATTTTGATGATTTTTCTTGCAGGCTGCCCCTGGGCCGCACCAACAGGCACCAAGTGGTGCAGCTGTCCTGATGACTGAAGGAGGTAGAACTGGCTCTCCTCTTGGTGTCCTGGTGTCCTGGTCATCGTGGGGTGACATGCCACAGAGAGTGAGGATAAGAAGATATGTCATCAGCAGTCAATTTCTTACCAGAAAGTTTGGGAGGGGCAGGCAGGGGTGGGGGGAAGGTGCTTACCTTGATTGCAGAATTAATAAGCCTTTTCCCTCTCTTTTGTTCATCCCCCGAGTTCATTCCTTTCTTTGGTAGCCTTTGTGTTGGAGGGTTGAATTCTAATTAGGAGACTTGGTCAGAAAATCCAAGTAAGATTTGGGCCTCCTGTCATCCCCGTTGTCACTATGGCTCAGCCTCGTAAACTTGCCTTGGAGGCTCCCTGTACATTTGCTGTGGCTACGTGAGCATGGCTGCTGCGTTCTTACCTCATGCAATTAGAGATGGAATTGCACAACGGAGATTATGCGGCAGGTTACTGAGGGCTCTGCTTCGGTCAGAGAGTGTGCTAAGCGATTTATGGACATCGTCTCATTCTGTTGTGGTTAATCCTCCCAGCAGCCTCCTGAGAGAGGACTGAGTTCTCCCGTTGCACAGAGGAGAACACGGAGGCTAGGGAGGTTGGATGACTTTACCCCAAAGTCGTAGAGTCAGAAAAGCGGGGAGCCAGGATTCAAACCAGAGGCTGACTCTCAAGAATTCACACTCTGCCACTGCTTTTGCGTTTTCTGTTTTTTTTTCCCCCTGAAAATCAACTAATGAGTGAAACCTGATGCAGAATACAGCTGGAGGTGGCACACCTGTCTGCCAGTTAGCACCTGCCTCTTATGGGGGATGCAGAGAATGAACCAGGTCAAAGTAATTGATCATTTTCTATTTCAGGGGACCCCTAGAGTGGGGGAAAAGCCATATTATTCTAATTCCGGTTCCATTTCAAGCCTGGCAAATAATTGAAAGTCGGCCCCAGAGAAGCATAAAGCAGCTCCCCCTGCAAAGCTGCTCAGCTTTGTCTCCACTCCCCACAGGGACGTGGTCCTCACTTCTGCTCCCTGGGGTGTGGCCTCTCCCCACTGTCCCCTGACAAAGCAGGCGTCTTCTCCGGTCCACACAGATCAGCCCTCCCTCGTGGGTTCCCCACTCACAGTCTCTCAGTGTGCGCTGAGCGGCTGACAGCAGCGAACCAGGGATGTCAAGAACCCAGCACACCGTACGTGTTGGAAGAGTGGATTTCTAGGACAATCAAAGATAGAACACACCAGAATGTTGGGCTGATTAAAGAATTGACCTGCTATGTTCTTCTGCACCTAGCTCTAGAATATTTCTTAATAAAACCCCAGTGTTCAAAGGATACCCTCTGAAGGAAACGACCTGCTTAGGGGTGCAGATTCCACGGCAGAGGATTGTGTGTTTTGCAGCCAGCACTGTATTAGGCGGGGAGGGGCTGCCAGGGGAGGCAGCCATGGTTAATATGGTGACACTGTTATGTGCTTTGTTTGGGAGTGTGGCTTAATTAGATGACAACTTGGAGGTGCTAGCTGTTTGCAAGGTAATACTGGTCTCCTGGGCAAAGGGCTAATTTAGCTTTTTGGTTTAATTCAGACAGAAATGAAGAGCAGGAAATGAGCTCAGATTGTAGTGTATCAAGAACACACACACATGCACACACGGATATTACACACCACAACACCTTGGCTGCATGGCCCTGGGAAGACGGAGCGGGGAGGAATGGAATGGCTACCTCATTCCATTAGAGTCAGTAAAATACGTCGCTCCTGATGGCTTTCTCTCTCTCACGTGTTTCATTGGGCAGTGACTCAGACAGACGGACACACAGACAGATCTGGTTTTGAAGCCCAGCCCCACCACTTCTAGCTGTCTGACCTTGGTAGATGTTTATTCAACTTCTCTGAGCCTCCATTTTTTTGTAGAACTGGGGCAGTCATTCCTGCCTTCCCGGCTTGTTGTGAGGCTCACATGAGGACGTGTACGTCAGCACTTGGCAGAGTTCTTGGGACACAGGAAGTGCCCCACGGGCAACGTCTCCTGATTACAAGGTGCAGGGGAGCAGAGATGAACGCAGGAGCCCGGGGCCCCGTCTCTTCGCTAATCAGCAGTCTGACCTAATACCAAGGTCTTGGGAAAAATCCAACAACTGGGACATGACACAAGGACAGGGCAGCTGGAGGGGGCAGTCGGAGAAGGCTTTACAGAGGGGGCCAGCCTGGAGGTTGGTTTTAACTTTTCCCGTCTTTATTGTTTATTAAGGTATTATTTTCATCCAATAAAATTCACCCATTTTAAGCAATGTTGGTGAACTCTGGTAATTGTGTGTAGTCATGTAACCTCCTCCATCACAGCCCAGATACAGGACAGCTTCCTCACCCTGAATAGGCCCCTGTGCCCCTTTGCACTTGCTGTCTGTCCTTTCCTCATCCAGGGGCCCACTGACAGCTTTCTGTCATCACAGTTTTGCCTTTCCTAGGATTTCATATAAATCGAGCCACACAGTTTATAGTCTCTCATGTTAAACTTCTTTCATTAGTGTGATGCATTTGAGCCTCGTCCATGTTGTCGCAGGTACCAGTACTTCATTCTTGCTTATTGCCAAGTAGTTTTCCATTATATGGATGCACTACAGTTTGTTTATCTGTCCATCCACCAGTCAATGGACATTTGAGTTGCTGCCAGTCTGGGGTACTATGAGTGGTACTGCTGTCCACATACACGTTCTCTGCATGAGCATATACTTTTATTTCTCTTGAGTAAATATCTAGGAGTGGGATTTCTGGGTTACATATAAGTGTGTGTTTAACTTTATAAGGTTCTACCACATTGTTTTCCAAAGTGGCTGCACCGTTTTGCATTCTCACCAGCAGAACTCTCATACGAGAGTTCCAGTTGCTCCACATTCTCACCAACACTTGCTAATGTCAGTATTTTTAACTTTGATGCTTGAGTATTGGAGGATGATTTAAGAGGCTGGTAGGCAAACGAGGTGAGGAGAATATTCCAGGTAAAGAAAATGGCATGTGGAGAATCAGGGAAACCGTGAGAACTGCAGGTAGGTCAGTTTGCTGGGGCCAAAAAGGTGGGACCTAGGAGTGGGGAAGCTAGGAGAGCAAAAGATGACCTCAAGATGTGAGCATAGGCTGGATATGGATGGGCTAGACTGTTAATAATGAAAATAACGACTACAACTAGTGTCCATTAAATCCTGAACACCCAGCACCAAGCTTTTATGAGAGAGATCCTCATATTATCCCTTTTACAGATGAGGAGACAGAGGCATGATTCATCAACATGCCTGCATTACGTAGTGAGCAGTAGAGGAGAGATTGGAAGTCTGGCCATATGGCTGTACAGGCCATACACTTAACATTATACCACAGCGCCCACCTGGAAATCTTGGCTCTGACCCTACATACGATGTGACGCTTTCAAAGGTTGTAGGTCGGGGAGTGAAATGAACAGGCCTGGATTTTGCAAGACCACTTGGCTGCAGAGTGATAATGGATTGCAGGGGTGAACCTGGAGGCAGGGAGACCCAGGAAGAGGCTGCTGCAGTTGTTCAGGTGAGAGGTGAAGGTGGGTCGTAGGTAAGTCAGCAGCAGTGGGGAAGAAACAAAGAAATGGATTGGAGAGCTTTCAGGAGGAGGCACTTGATTGGATATGGAGGGCAAGGAAAAGAATTTGAGGATAGATATCAAGATTTTGCCTTGGACAACTTTGTCAATAGTGGAGGCTCAACCAAAATAGAAAATTCCAGAATGGGGGTGGCCGGTTAGCTCAGGTGGTTAGAGTGCAGGCTCTTAACATCAAGGTTGCCAGTTCGATCCCCACATGGGCCAGTGAGCTGTGCCCTCCACAACTAGATTGAAGACAACGACTTGACTTGGAGCTGACGGGTCCTGGAAAAACACACTGTTCCCCAATAAAGTTTAAAAAGAAAGAAAGAAAGAAAATTCCAGAATGGAAGCAGGTCTGCAGAAAGATCATGAATTCTGTTTGGACTTGTGGATGTGGACAGTGGGCTGCCACGAAATATAGTCTTTTGGTGCTGGTGATTTTAACACTTCCATGAGGGGCCTGATGGCCTGTCACATTTGGTGGTTCATGGCTTTGTGGAGATACGATTTGTATGCTCTGCACTGTGAGGTGCGCACGTGTGGGTAGGACTCATTTAAACTAGTCATTGTGCCTAGTCATCCACCCAACATCCACACTACAACCCCATCTGTAGTTCTCTTCTCGTTGCGTGACACTCATGAAGACCCTTTGTCTGTCTCTCTTTATCCCTACCGCTCCCCGTAAGTTCAAGGCCATCATTGCTAGCTCCCCAGGCGAATTGCAGTTGCCTCCTATCTGGCATCCCCACACAGAGTCCCAGGGATCTTCCAAAAATTAAACCGGTTCCCATGACTCTCCCATTTAAGGCCCATTAGGGCGCTCTCTGCTGTCTGCATGGCTGGTTGATGCATGTGTCCCCTCCTCCAGGTTGGTGTGAGCTTGCAGGGTAGGGTCCCTGGTAGCGAGAGCTCTTCTGCAGCTCATACCTTGACCAGAACATTGACACCGCCTTCTTGGGAGCCTGAGGAAAAATCAAACTTGTCCATAAGAGCAATCCTACAGCAGCCATGTGGGCACTGATGTCACGAGTAGGCTCTACCTGTTCCCTGCCCTCCTTCTCTGCAGAGAGCACCTGGGCTCAGCCTGGTCACCTGGGGTATGGTGCGCATGGAGAAGCGGAGGAGAATGCAGAGCCGCCCAGAAACTATGGGAGGACCCGTCAAATGAGAAGAAGGGGCCAAGGTTGAATCGATAATGATTTTCAAGCCTTTGTTCCATGGACCAGAGGCAGTTTTTCTGTTTTGCTCCAGAAGGAAGAACTATTTAACTGTCACCAACATTACGTCCCCACCATGTGTCAGGTCTGTGACAAGCAGCTAAGACTCAGGACTAGGACCCTGGTGGAAGCTCCGTGGAGGCCGACTCAGTTGGATATAAAGAAGGGACGGCCAGGGCTGTGACCTGCGGGTCAGCGGGGTGGGCTGCCTCATGCAGCAGGGGTGTCCCCGTGCAGGAATGAAATGCCAGCTGGAGAACCACCAACCTCACAAGGAACATTTATTGAGCCTGAGTGGCAGGGTGGGCCAGATGCCCTTGGGGACCTTTCTGACTCTCAAGTTTTCTGACTCTAAGAGGAAGTTCCATTTCTAACGAGAAAATCTCTGAAAAGCGCTTAGTGCCTCCACATCAGATTCACGGTGTGTACTCAGTCGACCCCAACCGCTTGGCTTTTCTTTTGCCAAGTACCAGGGCGGTAAGGCTGGGTGACCGGGCCGCTGGCATGACACTGAGCTCGGACTCTCTCCTGGGTGCTGGGGGAGAATCTGTTTCCTCCTCTGTAAGAGGAAGGGAGTAACTCAGAGATTCCTAAAATCCTTCCCAATCCAACATTCAGCCTTTAAAAAAAAAAAAAGCCAATATAATCCATATCTCTTAAAGAAGGAAATGTATCTCAATGTTGGTTAAAACTGAAGCTGAAAGATTTGTTTTGAAAAATAACCAGAGTACTTCATAAAAAGGGCTTCAGTCTGGAGGTTGGGGCCAAG
>NW_017731353.1:5842875-5844254 GCF_001890085.2 Hipposideros armiger
TTTTGGTCTCCCATTTCTGAGCAGATAAGAGCCATTTGCTTTTCTAATTTACAATCTTCCTTTCGGAATGTTGTCCCTTACTGATTCAGA
The DNA here is from genome assembly GCF_001890085.2 of Hipposideros armiger. Classification (NCBI taxonomy): domain Eukaryota; kingdom Metazoa; phylum Chordata; class Mammalia; order Chiroptera; family Hipposideridae; genus Hipposideros; species Hipposideros armiger. The sequence goes on from NW_017731353.1 coordinate 5,842,966, forward strand.
GGAAGGAAGGAGGACGTTTGCTTTAATAGATTTGAATTTTATCAGCCTGCGTATTTGCACCAAAGCATAATAATAATAAATTATGGTCCTAATAAGTAGGCTGCCAGAAGGATGATGGTGGCACCCCGAATAATTGATGTACGTTCTATGGAATTTAGGGGCATCATAATTTATCGGGGTTCATTTTTTTCTATCCAATTTGAGGAAAAGCAGCAGTGTTTTGTAAGCAATAAACTCTGCCATTGTTTTTTCCTGGCTAAGCAGAGGAAAGCATTGTTCTTATTTTTTGCCTATTTCCTACTTATTACTGCATTGTCTAGTACTTTCTTTATGGGAAGGAGTTTATCAATATTTCAATTATAAACTCCAATTTTCAGGAGGTTTGTAAAAGTCTGTTTAAAAATCAGATCAGGTGGAAAACACAGTGTGTAGCTTGTCATCCCAGGAACCTGGGTGCTTTCTAAAATATTAAACAACCCGTGTAAGTCGGTTCGGTTTCTTTCAACTTTTCGAGTGAAACTTTGGTTTTTCTTTCCCACATGAATAAAGTGGAATTAAGCCTCTTTTTCCATCAGAAGTGTTCAGATGTTACTGGGGCTTCTGCTTGCAATGGAAGAGGGCAGCTGCTGGGATCAGTGTCTCCACATATGCTCAGCCGTAGGTGTGTTCTCCAGAAGCACCCCCACATGCCACCTGTTTATACACCCTATTGAATGGACCCGCGTGGTGAATACATTGTTTAGAAGTGAATACTCCTTCCGGAAAGCAAGTTAGCACTCTGAACTGTGCAACTGGCCTACTGGTTTTTAAGAAAGTGGGCCGACCCCTAAGTGCCAAGGTCAGCACTGCCTCTGGCATTGAGAGGACGAGGCCGGGCAGCTGTCTGGGGGCCCAACCTGCAGGGTGGACACACCAGGGACGCCAGGGACCGACGGAACCTGCTGGCCTCACTCACCGCCTGACTTGAGCCAGCTCTCCTGCCCACGCCACACGCCAAGGCTCTTCTCTCAAAGTTCCCTTATGTCAGAGTGCTTGATCACGTAGCGCGTCCCAGGGCCACCAGAGCAAGGACACACGATGTCACCATACTCTGTGCACATTACCCCCTGGTCACAGCCCCATACAGGCTTTGTTTTGTTGGGTTGGCCTTTAAAAGAGAAGCCCGAAAATCGGCCTGCAGGCAGAACTCCAGTCCGTGACAGCTCAGCGACACTTCGGGTGGGAGCAGGCGGTCCCTCATCCTACGAGCAGACTCTCTCAGGCCTTTCCTAGGCCTCATCGGGGACAGA
>NW_017731353.1:5845291-5864030 GCF_001890085.2 Hipposideros armiger
TTCATTCATTCATTCATTCAGTCAGTCGTCAGTCAATCAGTCACTGCCTTTTTATGAAGCACCTACTAGGTATCAGGCACCATCCTAGGCTCTGGGGAAACAGTGGTGGATGAAACAGATGAGGTGCCTTTCTTACGCTTACATTCTAATGGGGGAAAGAGACAATAAATGAGTAACTAAACAATAGCATTTCTTGTGTAGTAAACAGCTGGGCCGAGGGTAGGGGGCGCCGCTCTGAGCGGATGACTGAGGTGGGACTCTGTCCAGAGCAGTTCCTTCAGGACCCATTTCAAGGGGCACCTCCTGCAGGCCTCCGGGCCTGTCCCGCCCTCCGCCCAGCACGCATGCCTGACATTCCCTGGGGCCTTCCCTCAGCACCGTTCCTGAGCATCCAGTCAGGCTCCAGAAATGTGTTCAGCCAAAGCTTCTAAAAAAAATTAGCCAGAGACCGTGTCTTATACCCACTGGGTGCTCAGAGCACTGGCCCTTGAGTGATCTTCGCATTCACGCTGATGGACTGGAATGCAGGAGCCAAAATCTACTTAAGATTTCCAGGGGGGCATCCTTTGCGTGGTTCTTTTCGGCACCCAGGGCCTCCAGTCTGTTTCTTCTTCCTTTGGGCTTCATGGAAAACAACAGGTCAAAGAAACCATTCAGTTTGGACAACAACCCACTGGGAGGTGCTGGGAAGAGGCCTCCGACCCTGCCGGAGATTTCTAGGCGGTCATGCCTAGAGCACATCGCACCCCTGGCAGCCCCCATTGAGAAGGCTGCTGAGAGCAATCCCTCTTTTTTACTGAGATGCCCACTGAGCCCCTAAATCAGGTCACCCCCTGAAGGTGAGGAAAGAAACCACGCGGCCGAGCTTTGAGCATCCCCGTGGCAGAGCCCTTGGCCCCACGCCATCCTGGGTGACCCCGTTGTCACGCATGGCCACACACGGCTCAGCCCCAGTAACTGACAGGACGCCGCATCTGATAAAGGAAACAAACAAAAGGATTAAAACTGAGATTTTCCTATTATTTTTCTCTGATAAAAGTGCAGCGAGGAATAGCTCAGTTGTGTCACTGCCTAGTTTTTCATTTGTGTTTTTGTTTCATGCTTCAATATCTTCCTCCAGCTGCTCGCGTCTCCTTTTCTTTCTCCTCACTTTGATCTATTCGTTTCCCCTAGAAATGGGGTTTATAAATCATTGTAATGCAGCCTTGGGAAAGGTGGTGCTTAGTGCAGGGAGAAATACATCGCGGCTAACAGCCCCGGCAGGGAGGGAGAGTCTCGGCGTGTTGCTGGGTTCCGGCGACGGGTTACTGATGATATTTGCTTTTTATGTCGCTCAAGTGCCATCGGGGCAGGACCGCAGGGAGCGTTCCACACGCCACCTCTGTAATATTTCAAGCCTCCTCCGGCAGCCGAAAACAAACTGCTGCTGCTTGCTCTCAAGGAAGCAGAGAGAAAGGGAAGCAAGACGCAAACGCAGGAAAGGAGCAGACAGAAGTGGGCATGTTTTTCTATGGATTCCACCTCGGATACAGCCGGTTCCTAAAACACCTCTTTTTCCTTCCTTAAACCGGTCTGAAACCGGTCTGCACGTAATGATTCCTGCATTCCTGGTCATCAGGCCCTGCTCGCTCCGGCTCAGGCACCGTAAGAGTCTAACAGCCTGAAGGCCGAGGCCTTCCTCGTTGCCTTTTATGGTCCCATTTTCTCGGTAGCTCAGAGCCGCAGAGAAGCACTGGGCTTGAGGTGTGGGTTTCCTCCCGGCTCAGAGCAGCCTGCTGTGCATGTGAGATCCAGGGTGAGGTAATGAAAATTCTGCCAGGCCTTAAATCAGACCATAAAAACGGATCCTGTTATCCTGGAGCCAGGCGTGTGTGCAGCGACCCCGGCGAGCCCCACTGTGGGCCTGCCTCGCTCGGAAGCGCTGCTCACAGCTGCAGCGACACTCGCAGGGACTTGGATCTAGTCCTTACCAACAGGCCTCTCTCCCTGGCAGGGGACGTGGAAGGCCCAGCTGATCCTGCCTCACCCACTTCCTTTCCTCCACATCAGGCTTCTCAGCTGAATGTTCCTGGCACTGCTTTATGGGTCCACTTTGTCTTGCCTCTGAAGGCAAAGTATTAATTCTAACAATGATCTTTGCTCACCGGAAGAAAATGTTTATTTCCTATCATCGGTCAGGTCTACACAGGCCAGAGTGAAATGGAGACAATTACCTGGGGAATGGGCATTGTGTCGACCAGAGCTGCCCAACAGAAGTTTCTGCAGGGAGGAAGCATTTGGTCTCTGCTCTGTCCAGTAAAATGACCGCCTCCCGTGGGGGGATCCTGAGCCCTCGAAATCTGACTGGTGGGTGCAACTGAAGACTAAATTGTCAATGATTTTTAATTCGCTTAAACCTAAAAAGCACTTGTGGCTTGTGGCTGCCGTCTTAGGCAGCACAGATGTAGACACCTACTCCAGAAAACTCAGAGACAGGAAAACCAACTTTTGGCTGTTTCTCGTTACCCCTAGCAGCTGCTCTCTCCAGTAGGCTAGCAGTAAAACAGGGGAGGTGTGTACAGGGAGATAAGAGCACGGGGGAGGAAAACATGAAGTGACTGAGCCCTTTTAAAGTCACACTCTGTCGCCTGAACACAACCGGGGGTGAAGACACAGATTTGATAGCCAGACCAGATTGTGGGTTATCGAATTTTTACTTTCCTTGAGGTTAAAATTAAAAGGTAATCTGGATAAACCGTGACATGCTTTCCCTGTAGCAGCTCAGTTTATAACCTTGGACTTGTCTATTTATCCTCAAGCATCTACTCCAGCAGAGATGGATGGATGGATAGATGGGTGGATAGATGGTGGATGGATGGGTGGATGAATGGATAGATGGGTGGATGATGGATGGTGGATGGTGGATGGTGGATGGTGGATGGATAGATGGATAGATGGATGGTGAATGGATAGGGTGTGTGTGCTTGTTGAAGATCTTCAAGAAACTGCTCCTGATTTTCCAGGTCTAGAAATTTCACCCAGTGCAGTGCACCATACACTGTAGAGCTTCATGAGCAGTAGGGTTTACTGACCAAGCTCTTTAGAGCTAATTGAAGAGTTTTTTCTGGATGTGCCAGATGGGGATGCTACGGAAAAGTCACCAGACCCATTTGCTGTGTCACTGCCCTTGCTGTCGCCCTTGCCCCAGCAGCCCCTCTCCTAGTTCCTGGTCAGTTCAATGGTCAGACTGCCTGGCCACACCCTCACCCCTCTACTTTCTAAGTCGCAGGCCCTTGGGTAAGTGGCCTGACCTCCCAAAGCTCTCATTGCCTCCTCTGTAGAATAGGAATGATAACAGCACTCACCTCAAAAACATGCGAACATCCACCAGTGGATGAATGGATACACAAAATGTGGTATAGCCAGACAGTGGACTATTATACAGCCATAAAAATAATGAGGGATTGACACACGCTACAGTGTGGATGAACCTCAAAAATATTATGCTGAGTGAAAGAAGCCAGACACAAAAGGCCATGTATTGTATGATTCCATTTATCTGAAATTTCTAGAACAGGTAAACCCATGGAGACTGAAAGTAGATGGGTGGTTGCCTAGGGCTGGGGGTGGGGGATGGGGAGTGAGTGCTTAGGGGTACAGACTTTCCTCTGGGGAGGTGAATAGCTTTTGGCACTAAGCGGAGGCGGGCGTTGTACAACATTGTGAATGTGCTAAATGCCACTAAGCTTTACTCTTGAAAATGGCCAATTTTATGTAATTTGCACCGCAATAAAAAATTTAATTTAAAAAAAGTATGAGGATTCGCTGACATATAGCTCTCTGCCCAGGGCCTGGCACGCAGTAAGTGCTGGATGAAGGCTGGGTCCTTAAACCAGCAGCAGCAATAGCCCAACACACGTTCTCTGGTCTCCACAGAAACCTTCACTTCCGGCCGTAGCCATCTCTCGGGACGCACAGGTGACACCCACTTAAAAAGCAACTATATGCAAGGGGGGAGCTTACAGATAGCACACACGAGCAGGAACACGAGCAGAGGGCCAGGCGTTACACAAAACCCACATGTTGGACAAGACGTGTGGCCAAGGATGTGCCTAGGTTCCAGGGAGCACTTTTGCCTATCTCTCTCCCTAACGGCGGATGAGGCAGACCCCACAATCTATCCCAGTGGCGCCTGCTGCAATTTGGCTAACACGTTAATTGCATTTGCTTTAGCATCCTTCCCCCAGCTTAGGGACAGCGCTCGTTTCCCGGCCCCCTTGTCCCCAGCAGCCATGGGGAGCAGGCCCTAGCAGAGGAGCGGCTTGATTTCTCCAGCCCACGGAAGCTATAAATCTAGAGCTTTAATCATGTCTTCATGATCATTCAGCAAAGAGCAATGGAGGATTTATTCTGCCGGGACCGCCAAGGGAAGACCGCGGGGGGTTGTCATGGGGGATATTGGTTTAGCAAAGGTAGAACTGCTCCCCTGGGCTCCTCCCGGGACCGGCCGATGAACGATGACACCAATGGCCATAACAAGGCAATTACTGGTGTGTGCAGGCAATGCTTTGTTAAAGAGGCAGGCTTCCTGTGTGGGGCCCAGGCGGGCTTTGTGGGGCAGCCTCGCCCCACCGCCAAAGAGGGCCTGCGATGTCCCCCCGCTCCCTACTCTAGAGCCTGTGTCCTTCAGAAAGCATTTTTTAAAAGCCCCAAGGGTCCTTTCCAGTTTTCCCTGCAAATAAGGAGGTGAAATCAGGGAAAGCCAGGCGCTGTGGTCCCTTGTCCACGGTCGGCACCTAATATCTGTTCTTTCAACATCTCCGCTCCTTCATTTTGTGGGAGAGAAAAAAGAGGCCCAGAGAGGTAGCCATCAGTCACTGTCACACAGCTGGTCCCTCAATTCCCAGCGTGAGCTGCCGGCTCTTGTGCGTGGCCTTGTTTACAAGCCTCTGTGCTGGAGCAGCAGAAAGGGGGTGGGTTCCCCCGGGACGGACAGAGGAGACCCAGCCCCGCTTCCTGGGGGTGATAGCTGTAGGGCGTTTCTTGTGAGTTAGTCCAGAAAACATGTTAAGTGCACATAAGTGTTCCCCTCCTTTCTGTCTGACCTCTTTTTCCACACGTGATTTTTCCTTCGCTTATTTAACTTGAGCTGTGTCTGGATGGGGACATCTTTCGAAGCAGTAGGTATAACACTTCCTCCTTTTTCAAAGGTGCATCTCATTCCATCACATGGATGGACCATAAAATAGGCAGCCCCCCACCATCCTCTCCAGGTTCTCAGCACCCCAACACCGCACTGCAGGGCGTGTGTGTATACGCGCAAGGATTCCGTAGGTTAGACCTTAGTCGGGCGTTGCTGGGCCAAAGGCTATGCACATTTTTTTGTCACAGGTGCTGACAATCGCCCTCTAAGAGGGTGGCCCACTTGCACCCCCACACACAGCACCTGCCACCTTCCATTCTCCCCACCCCCCAACCCGACAAGTTAGCTGCCTTTTCTGTGCACGTGCAGCTTATAGCTTCTTTCGTAGTCTACTCCACACCGCCCAACCTACTATTTAGCCTTCTCTGGGACTGCTAGACACAGAATAGGTCCCCAAAATAATAAACACTACATGACTTCCTAAGCGCCCCTAATGTTCAGGGTGCTGGGAGAAGACCCGGCTTACTCCGGCAGGAAGCTGGAGTGGATTCCTGGATGAGGCTCTGCGTCCCACCTGGGTGACTAACGGAGGCAGGCTTTCTCCCAGGTGTCCACCACACGACGCAGGCTACTCACGCTACAGAAGAGGTCCTGGTTCCAAAGAACACCCCTAGTGACACAGGAGAAAAGGGGCGCCACCTAATGATGCAAAGGGGAAGGGCGAGGTCACCATACCTGGTGACTGACAGACTGAAGCGATGCCTTCTTCCGTTCAGAAACCCCAGCCTGGGGGCTTCCAGAAGCAATAGAATCTTACAGGCAGAAGCGAAAGCCATGCAGGCCTGAGCCTGGAGAGATGGAATCAGGCCTGAGGACAGGTGAGGTCCCCTGGGGTCCCTGTGTCTGCCAATGGAGCTGCCAACAGTGAGGAGGCAAAAACTCACCTGGCTGGGCCTCGAAGAGCCATGAGCTCAGCCTTAGCTGCACAGGCACGAGTAAATTCTAGTTCAACAGTGAGAGCTGCTAGTCCTGGCTGGGCGCAGCGGGCACAGGAGTCGACGGGGGCATGAAAAGGGGTGGGTTTACCTAACTCCATGTAACATCCTATGTCACTGCCAGTGAGCATCTCCATGTGGAAGACTCAAGAGAAAGAATGGTGACTGTTTAACTGGCTTGAAAATGCTGTCGGACAATTCCCTTGACTTAGGGTGAGAGCTGAGCTTTTGCAGAAAGTTGTCTCCGCATGTGCACGCACATGCACACACACACAAGTCAAATTCACATACTCTGTTGCTTAATTCTCAAACTTTTAGGAATCTTTTCTACAGAAATCTATTAGGCATGAATATATGTACAAGGATGTTTGCTGCAGCCTTATCTGCAGTAGAAAAAAACAAAAACTAAAAAGCAGAAACACCCTGACAGGTCATGGGGTGGAAAACAGCATAGCCCAAGGTGAAATATTATACAGCCATGAAAAAGCGTAAGTTAGGCCTAAACATAGGCCCTTAATCTATGCTTGAGGGAGAGGGTCAAGGTGTAGATCCCATTTTTATAGGGAAAACCCCATATCTGTATAAATCTTGATATGTGTGCATATGTTTAAGTGAAAAAGGTATAGAAGGACACATCAGATGTTAACCCAGAGACCTCAGTGGGTGGGGTTGGGGAAAAGGGGATTATCTACTTCATCTTGATACATATCTGATTGTTTGATTTGTACAGTAGGCGAGAATCACTTCAAAGAGACTACCCATAACGTTTTCTAAAATGTCCCCCAATTCTTGGGTCCTTGAACAGGACAGCCAGCTTCAATCCTAGATGTAGATTGTTGGCTCATATGGCAATTCTATGTTTAATTTTTTGAGGAACTGTCATAATGTTTTCCACAGTGGCTGCACCATTTCCCTTTCCCAGCACACAACGATTTCAATTTTTCCACATCCTCACCAACACGTGTCATTTTCTTTTCTTATTTGCATAGTCGCCATCCTAATGGGCATGAGCAGGGCGGCCATTCTTTTGAAAGCTCTGTGAGTTAGGTGTTCTGGGACACGGGTCACACAGCAAATACAGATATGATGAGGTCGCCCTTAGCCTCCTGCTTAAAAGCCTCCTAGGCTCCTTGACTCAGAACCACAGATTAGAGCCCTTAAAATGGGCCACAACCCCACGTGTTCCCTACACGAGGTTGTGCCTCTCACTCCACCCTCATCCCTGGGTGTGCTCCCTAGGACGTGGAACCCTGGGGCCCTGCCCCCTCCCTGCCAGCCCCTGTCCCTCACTCAGATCATTCTCAGCTATTCCTTACCCTTCAGCTCTCAACTCAAATGTGTCTGCCTCGGCAAAGACCCTGACCACTCCAGACCAGGCCACAGGCCCCCTGCTCTACACCCCAACAGCAGCCTGCAGTTTTCTAATGCTTACCTCGGGAATAATTAAATGCTTCATCCTGTAATAGAACGTAAGTGTCATGTGACAGGGTATCATGGCATCTCTTTTGCTCACTGCTCCATCCCCAGGGCCTTTCACATAATAGGTGCTCACTTAAATCTTTTGCAAGAATAAGTGAATGAACACACATGCATGCTTGTCAACAGGTGCACTCACGCACGCACACGCACGCGCGCGCGCGCGTGCACACACACACACACACACACAAACACACACACAGCACCCATGTGTTCAAGTCTAACTCTCAGCCTCTGTACATAAACCCAGGCAGCCTTTTCAAAAGGGAGGGTCCAAAATAGTTAAGAAATGCAACAGTTGCTATTTTGATTTCCCCTTTCCCAAATTCCCTCTCTTTTTCCAACCAGGAGTAAACACCTAAACAACACCAGTCTTTGCCACTTGCATTTTGTAATGAAGCTGAGAAGCTTTCTAAGGAAAAAAAGAAAGATGCTCCCTTATCAGAGCAGGGGGTTGTGGGAAAAATCCACTGCTTGCCTGGATGGAAGGAGGTCTCTGTAAACCGGGCAGAGACACCCGCCACGAGAGGGCCTGGGGGCCCAGCCTGTGCAATCACAGAGGTATTTTTTCCCCCAAGTGCTTTCCAAAAGGAGATAAAAGCAAGATGAAAATCTCTTCCAGTTCCTCCCTAATTTGTAGTTTTCTGGTGTTAGCAAGGCTTATAGGACACATGCTCCCAATTAGCTGCTCCTCTTAATTTAAATGCTTCATAAATTATCTCCTGCGCGTGTGGATTATCACTTCATAATGTGAGTTAGCATTTAAATAAATAGCTGTGGTGTAGAAAATTACGGAGGTTTGCTTCTGAGGCGCTGGCATAATGAAGGAAGATATCTCTGCTGGGGAGGGCATGAGGGGCCATGTGGGCGCCTCCATTTCCGGAAAAACAAGAGCGATTTGCAAAGTCCATTCATCCTTTACTGGGCTGGCATTCTCTTTTACAAAGTGTTTCATTGGCTCCATCTTTTTTTTTTACCTTTTAACTTTGAAATAATTATAGACTTACAAGAAGTTGCAAAAATAGTACAGAGACGTCCCTAACACCCACCGCCCTGTTTCCCCCATGGTGACACCTTAAAAAACTAATGAAATATCAAGGCCAGGAAACTGACATTCTTTCCACCCAGGCCTTATTCAGATTCCACCAGTTGCTCCATTATTTTTTTTAAAGCGGGCATTTCAAAGACAGCTCAGCGTGCAGTAATTACAATCCTAACAGCTACCCTTTGGTGAGATCTTTCTCAGCACAAGCCCAGCACTGAGCGCTTTCCAGCCAGATCTTCCCTGGTCATTACAACAGCCTTGGGCCATACGTTCTCTTGTTATCCCCATTTTACAGATGAGGGAGCGGAGGCACAGCAAGGCTGCCCCTCGCTCTAGTAGGCGGTGGAGGCGGGATTAGAACCCGGGTCAAATTGATTGCAGAGCCTGAGCGCTGAGCCTTTCTCGGCTCCTGGGTGGTGGTGATGGTGATGGGAGGGGTGCAGTCCAGTTTTCTTCCATCTCAGTGTTCTTTCTGCTGGAGTGTGTGCTGCCTCTTGGGCGGCAGTACCCCGAAATCTGGATGATTTTTTTCCTTCTTGAGAAAGAAACTGGAGCTGTTTCCCAAGCGAGTCAAATGCACTGAGCATTCAGTGAATGTGATGACCACAAACAGGGCCATATGATGGTCACAGGCTCCGGGTACTTTGGCCTTCACGGGCCCTTTAAAAAATTATGCTTTACAAGTGGATATGTTTATTTCTTTTCTTCTGCGTGGGAAAGGAATAAACACATTTTTGCAGGTCCCATGGGTCCCTGTGCCTAGTGCCTGGTAGATGAGTCAGCCTTGCATGCAAGATTCAGAGGTCCCAGGGAGTGGCTAGAACATGACCATTGGTTAGGAAAGCCCTGGGCCTGGAAGCATTCGGTCCTGGCATCTGTGACACAAAACCCACCAGGAAGGTCCCACAAAATGACCCGGAGGAGGTGGCTGCAAACCCAGCTCCCCAGAGCCTGTGGCAGATAACAGAGCTCCAGAGTGGACCCTGTCAATGTCACCCCACAGCACCCCATCTTCCCATAGTGTTCTCTGGCCCTCAGAGTGAGGTCCACCCTCTTCTTTCTATCACTTCACAGACACTATCCCCACACCCTCTGGTTCTGCACAGACTTCTTAGGCCGATTCTCAGAATCTCACGTTTCTTCTGCTTTGGGATATTTTCACATTGTGCTATAAACATAATCGTCAGGAAGGCTGGTGATAAGGGGCCCGGTCAGCTCCAAGGTTACGGCTAATGCAGGTATAACAGGCTTTTAGTGCAGGGCATTCTGTTGTAAGGGGATTATAATTTCATTTTTTAAAGATTTTATTGGGGAATTGGGGGAGGGGAACAGCGTTGGGGAATCAGGGAAGGGGAACAGACAAGTTGCTGTTCTTTTGTTCTTCAGTCTAGTTGTGGAGGACATTGCTTCACTGGCCCATGTTGGTATTATCATTGTGCTCTTCCTGGCTGAGGCAGTTGGTCGCCTGCCATTGGGCGGCTGCTCATGGCGTGTCACGGCAGCTCAGGGAAGTTCTCGCTGGCTGCCGGCCGCCGGCCGCTCACACAGGCCGCCAGTCACTTACGGTAGCTCACGGCAACCAATTGCAGCCCCGCTGCAGCCTATGCTGTCGCCGGCGACTCATGGCAGCCCAGCTCCAGGTCGAGCTGTCATTCACCATCTTAGCTGTAGAGGGAGCAGCATCACTGGCCCATGTGGGATCCGAACCAGTGGCCCTGCTGCTCAGAGCTGGCATCCCAAGCCAACTCTTAACCAACTGAGCCACTCGGCCGGCCCAAGGAGAGTATAATTTTTACCTGAAACCAATGTTGAAATCCTAATCCCCAAGGTGACGGTATTAGGAGGCAGGGCCTTTGGGAGGTGATCAGGTCATGAAGGTAGAGCCCTCGTGAATGGGGTTAGTGCCATATACAAGGGACCTAGCGAGCTCTCTCGCCCTCTTGCCGCCATGTGAGGACACGACGAGAAGTTGGCAGCCCCCCCCAGAAGTGGCTCTCACCAGACACCAAATCCACTGGCGCCTTGATCTTGGACTTCCCAGCCTGCAGTGCTGTGAGAAATAAACGTGTCACAAGCCACCCAGACTCTGGTGTTCCATCACAGCAGCCCAAGCGGACCAAGACATATGTGGATCCCAGCCACTTGATAATCTGCCAGGGGTCGCTGCTCGATTCTCAGTGACTCCTGACGAGGATGACAACAGCCCTGGGCCCTTGGCCTCCCCTGAGGATGGACTGGGATTCCGTTTGTGTCATCCCTACCCAGCTAGGGCTGCCAGATAACATACAGGGTTCCCAGTTAAATTTGAATTTCAGATAAACAATGAATACTAAATATGCCCCATGCAATAATAAGTATGCCCCATGCAATATTTGGAACACATTTATACCAAAAAATGACTCACTGTTTATGTGAAATTTGAATTTAACTGGATGTCCTGCACTTTTTATTTGCTAAACCTGGCAATGGAGCAGACCACTGTCATAGCCCCCAGGACCTCACCCTGGCCACCTGTTTCCTTCTTGTTGTATCTGAGGGAATTACAAGTTTGGGGGAACCAAGAATTGTGTCCCTCATTTCAATATCTCCAGGGCTGAGCCCAATGTCTGGCACACACGTGACATTGTTTGTCAAATATGTCGAGTGATGGCACTTGAGTTTTCTGTGAAGAGATGGTCCAATTATTTAGGAAGTCATTTGCAAGGCTCCTTATGGGGCATACTTAAACGTGGCACAGTGGGGAGGGTGCTCGTGGCGCGGGCAGGTGTGAACATGGCCACGCTAACAATGGCTCCCTTTTATGGTGCATTTGGCACGTGCAGACACTGGGAAGTGGATTGAGCTGAACCACATGAAAGTGTCGGTGTTTTCCCAGTTTGAAACCTACAAAACCACCGTGTTGGATGGTACATTCTAACACTTAATGGGCATTCTCTTCTCTGATTCTCATAACAAACCTTGGAAGCAGTTACAATTTGACACCCATTTTACAGTTGGGGAGGCTGAGGCAAAGATGGGTGATGTCATTTGCTCAAGGCTGTTCAGCTGGTGAATAACAGCTTGGATTTCAGCCAGGCAGGCAGTCATGGCTCCCAAACCTGCCCAATGTGCCACCGACCTGTACGCCCATGGGGATGACATCCTGTGTTTGGAGAGAGCCATTCCAGGCCAGGACAGATGTGTGAAAAGCAGATGACCCCCCGTGGACGTTATCTTGGAGCCTTCCCTGGCACTGGCGCATGGCGCCAAGTTATGACGGGAGCTGGCACTGACCCTCTCGGGGCTCTGAACCCGATTTCCCATTGATCACGTTGGCTCATCTTCTAAGAGACCCAAAAGCCTGTCACCTGCTCTGGAGACATGGTCGGGGTGCCCTGCGCGTATCAAAACTCTTATAGAATTGGGATTTGTCTCTTATAAGGATTGGCATTTGTGAAAATCTTGCTTGGTTAAACAAAGTTCAATGTGCATTTTAGCCTCAGCATCTTATTTATTTAAGCAGAGAATGCGTGTGGTCCAGTGGGTACTTTCCCCTGAAAGAGGGTGGTTTTCCTAGGTCCTGTTCTGTGTGGCTTTATGCTGGACAGTCATCCACTCAGAAAGGCCGTGGGCATTCATTCATCCACTCACCCATTCATTCATTCACTCATTCACTCAAACATAAAAATTATCGAACTGTGACTCTGGTCCATTCATCCCAGGAAGGAGCGTGACCCCAGTGACAGAGGATAAATGGGTGGCTTATGACAGCAAGACACTGCTTGTTCAGATCACCCAAGGATGCCAGGGATCAAGCGCCACCCTCGGGATGTTCTAAGCCCTTTGAAGCTCTTCACAAAGGGGTTTCTAAGAAAGTTCAGTCCAGAGGGAGGCTCACAGATGGAGCTGCTGGGGTGGGTTGCAGAGGAAATGTGAGTAGGGCTGCGGTAGCCGGTTTTTCTGTCCAGAGAACCAGTAGGGATCACAAGTTAGTGATGAGTGGGCATGCGCGGAGGAGGGGCGAAGGCAGGGGGGATGGCGCCCTGCTCCACGGCAGGCTGGTTGGGGCGATCAGATATGTTACAGGAAGTTTTCTCTGAAATGGTCAAAATGGGATCTGACTACTTATGTCTTTCCAACGGATCTACTAATCATATTTCTTCGAATTTTATATCCCGACCCTTGTAAAAGGATTGCATTGAAGGCGTGTTTTAAGCTGCATTTTAATAAGTCAATAAGAAAGCTCAAAATTATTTAAAGCTTCTTAAAGAGGATTATATTTGATTTCTTAGGGGAATCTGGGGTGTAGAATAGTCAAGATGCGTCGTCCTTCTGAGATGGTTTTACATTAGGGAAGCACGTCATTCTAGACAAAAACTTTTAAACATTTTATTGTTGGGATGGGTAAGATTCAGGACAAGAAGGCTTTGGCTACCTGGGGCAGCATTAACAGAGCCTGAGGCCTTTGAGGAGGAAGGAATTGCATTTTAATCTTCCAAGCAAATGTTGGGACTCTCCTTTGCAGTTTGTCCCCTACCCTTTAAAATCAGACTTTTCTGATACTCTGAAAAGAATGGTCAGATTCTCCGGCTATCTGGGAGAGCCTACCTGGACATCATGTACCGCGGAGAGCAGACAGATCTGAGCCAGAGCATATATTTGCTTTTTACGTTCACAGCTCCATTCACCACTGGGCCCCAATGCTAAGGTGGTCTGCAGTGGGGAACGTCACAGGACCCCAGGCTGGTTCCAGTCTCCCTGCACAGGGGACGCTGGGACGGGGAGGAGGCCCCTTTGCGGCTCAGCAGATGTGCTCTGAACGTCCTTAGTACCTGCCCGTCCTGAGAGCCCCGGTCAAAGGACAAATCCAGGAAAGCTGGCAGAGAGAGGGGTTCGTTTAGGGGCGGGATGAATAAAGAAACCACGTGAAATTGAGCCAGCAGCTTTCTCTCCGCTGAATCTCCTTTGGAGGCACTGGGGATGGAAGAGCTCAAATGTCTTGTGTCGACTCTGAGTCGGGAGGGTCCTGACAGCCACCCTCTCGGTGTCCTCTTCCTGTACCCCATGGTAGAAAAGGAAGGAGCTCGCTCCCAGCCTCTTCTTATAAGGGCACTAATCCTGCTCACGAGGGCTCCACTCCCGTCATCTAATCACCTCTCAAAGGTCTCGCCTCCTAACATCGTCACACTGAGTTTCTACATATGAATTTTCAGGGGATGCAAACATCCAGCACATCACAGTATTCAGGACCGGAGGCGCTTCTGCTCCTCCTCCTCCTCCTCCTCTTCCTCCTCCTCCTCCTCCTCCTCTTCCTCCTCTTCTTCCTCCTCCTCCTCCTCCTCCTCCTCTTCCTCCTCCTCTTCCTCGATGCCTCTCGGCAGGACACTCTGTGCCTCCTCGGCCCCACATTCCACTTAGGTCCCTCCTCCTGACTCCCGCTCCTGGGCACCCTGAATGCCAAGACAGGGTGAGGAGAAAACGGCAGAACTCACCTGGAAAGCTGAGGGGGCTTTGGGCTCCGTCGGGTGGTCTGGGAGCAAGTGCTGTCAGTCTGAACCAGTGGGCACAGAGGGGCCTCCGAGATGGCGGAGGTGGGGGGGTCTGCCACAGCCACCTGCTCCCTCACCCATTGCCCTTGTTCCTGTTTGGAAGATGAAAAAGCCCAAGTGTTTGCAATTTCTTTGAAAACAAAGAGGGGAGCTAAGATGGGAGATAGTGGAGTCAGCATGAAGAAATGTAGTTTGTTTTTTCCCTTCTCGTCCACCCAGCCACCCAGGTCTCACAGCTCTTTCACTTCCAGCAGCAGGGGTGTTGGGAAGGCCAGGTGCTGTAAAGGGCTGGCGCAGCAGGTTTGGGCTGTCCAGCGCTGCACGCCCAGAGGACGGACTGGCTCTTACTCTGCTCCGGGAGGGAACTCTCTAACCTCCAGGCCCTTGGAATGTCCTGACTGATTAGAATGTCTTGTTTACAGGGGGCTTTGGGCCACGCCTGTTGGTCCATGCTCACAGTGTGATTTATGGGGGGTGGGGGGGGGTGCTCCACATAGTGTCAGCTCAACCTCTGGAGTGGACGGAGACTAAGGTCAACCACGAGTGGTCAACCACGTCTGTGTGACCAACTCCCAAGCAAACCCTGACACCAAGGCCCAGGTGACCTTCCCTGGTAGGCAATACTTTGCGCGTACTGTCACATTCGGTGACATTGGGAGACGTAAACGCTCTTCACCGGGAGAGGGCAGCTGGAAACTCTGTGCCTGGCCTCTCCTGGACCCTGCCCCTCGCGCCTCTTCCCTTGGCTGACTTCAGTCCATCTCCTTTTGCTATAATTAACCATGACCATGAGTATCGTGGCTTATCGGAGCTCGGTGGTCCTTCTAGTGAATTATTGAAGCTGAAGATGATCTTGGGAACCCCCAAATGGCAGATGGTCTCTGCTTATCCCTGAAGTAGCCACATGGAGCTGAGGGGTTTATGTCGGTGTTTTGGTAACGGGGCACGATGTGCGTTGTCATCCTCCATGGGCCGAAGTGAATCCACCTGGCCTGATGATCAACCCAGCTGTGGACCCTCCAGCCTCGGGGCTTCAGGTGGATAGCATCCAGGGGAGCTCAGGCGGATACCTGGTCTACCTCACAGGTCGAGATGCAGGGTTGGTTTGTCCCCAAGTGCTCTGTCAGTGCCAGTGGCATTGGGCGTGAGTTCAACCCTCCAGATTTCAGCAGGCGCACCCCCAGAGAACAGGAGCAGATTCATTTCAGAAGCAAAACCCCATTGGCTGGTATTACTTTGGGCAAAATAAAATTTGCCCCTGAAGAAGCAAAAGCTCTCTGACAGCTCTGCTGACACGAGGTGTCCTATTTGAAAAGATATGAGAGGCGAGAGACAAAAAAAATGTGAGGTTTCTCCAAGGCAGGTGGGGCCCAGCATGGGCTTGAGGTGACAACCAGAGGACTAATCATGTAAAGAAGGAGAGCTGGGCGTGAGGACACTCATCTCAGCCTGGCCCTTTAAAACCAAAATGATGGCGTTCATTTGCATTTAGATCTCCTTGGCTCCCTCTTTTCATCTAAGGACAAATCCTCACAAAAGGCTGCTTAATTAGACCAAATTAGATTTCCGCTAGGCAGCTTGTCATTCATTACAAAACGCTGCTGTTCTTCTATTTTGGTAATTATAGGCTGGTCTGTACCAGTTTGTAAGCATTCGCTCCCGCCACTCAGCATGACTAGCATCCCTGATTCTGTGCAGAGAAGGGGGACGTTAGTCAGTTGCACCAAATCTGTCTATTTTATAAGTTGGATCAAGACCATCGCTGGAGTCTTTTACGATAATGGGTATTCTCACTCTTAATTCTCTAATGATTAATTGTAGGAGCGGCACAGAGCTTGGTAATTTCCAAGACTAAAAGCGGAGTACAAACAGATTTCACATGTAGCCATTATGCCATATATTTGAAATCTTTACCTGACTTTCGCAGCCTTATTCCACCTAAGAAGCCACCCGTTAAATCATTTATAGCACAGCCCTCCCCCTCCGCCAATATCGCTCAGTTGTCTTTGGCACAAATCGTCTTCAGGGGAGCTCAGACCTCCCCTTTCCTGGTTCATTCCCTCCTCCCATCCACGAAGCCTGGATGTTTCCAGCATTCAGCTGTGGATGCAGCCACTTGGGTGGGTGCATGGAGAGGGCTGTGGAGGACTGACCTTGGTTCGACTGCTCCAAGGTCTTCATTATCACATTCTTCAAATACTTTCCATTCGTTGTACTTGGTGCAGCTCACCATCTAGGCCAGGGGTCTGCAAACTGCGGCTCGCGAGCCACAAGCGGCTCTTTGGCTACGTTCTGTCTCAAAAATTTGCCTGGAAGAGCCAATCCTGTCCCTCACAACAATTTAAAAATTATTCGAGAGCCATAAATATATTTTTACATAATCACCATTATGTGAATAATATCCTTTATAATTTTTATAAACGAAACTATGATAGTTTTATTTTCATTTTCAATTTTACTTCAGAGCCACATGTTTGTACCCAAAGAGCCGCATGTGGCTCGTGAGCTGCAGTTTGACGACCCCTGGCGGCTCTTCCATCTCAAAAGTTTGCCGACCCCTGATCTAGAGGACTTCCTTGAAACCCAGGGCGGTCATCACAGAGGCTGGCGGGTTGTGCCACAGAGGCCCGGTGGGGAGTCCCATCTCAGGGTGGCCTGGTTGCCTGTCTCTGGTCATTCTGCTTGAGTGAGCGTGGGCAGATAGGCAGGAGCTGGCTACCAGGCACAGGTGCTGCCTGTGGAGGTGTGACAGGCAGGTAGCATCAACTCTAAGTAATTGCCACCCATCCTGCTGCGGATACTTAGTGAGACCTACTATGTGAAGGGCATTGACTATTCTCTCCTCACACCAGGCCAATGAATCTGGTGGCATTGAGAGATGAGCTAACAGGTGGGAGAGTTGACCTTGGAGCCCAGGTCAGGCTGGCCCTAAAGCTTTCCCACTGTGCTGCTCTGCCTTCTTGAACAAAAGAATCAGATGAGGTGGATCTAGGTGACGTGGATCTAGGCACGCTCTAGAAAGAGAATGGTAGAGCCGGAAGGGGCCCGCAAGGTCAACTAGCTCCGCTCCCTTATTTTACAGATGGCAACACTGAGGCCAGAGGAGGGGAGAGGGAGCCGCCTCCAGGCTGCCCTCCTGGATTGGCCCTCCCCTTTCACCTCCAGTCTCCCGCTCCTCCTGGTTCCTGCCCGCCTGTCATAATCACAGCCTGGTTCCACTGCTCGTAGAGTACAGGAGGTGCAACCTTCCTTGTGGGGCCCACAGTGGGGCAGGACAGGGTTTTTCCACTTTGTACCTTCATAGCTCAGCTCCCTGGAGAATCTGGGAGTAGCTTCCACACACTATTCTATAATATAAGACCTGCCCCTGATGGCCCAGGCCTAGGAGAAGCGCTGCTTCCACAAGCTCCAGAGCATCAGCCGCCTGCCCCACTCCTTGGTACTCAGTCACATGGGCATTCCAGAAATGTGTGTTGAAGACCTACTGTGTGCCAGGCACTGGGATACCATGGTGAATGGGACAGACCTGCCCTTGTGTTCATGCAACTGTCATGCAGCTGAGGGAGACGTGGCAGAAACCACCACCCAAATGATCAGTCATCATGAGATGGGCCCAGGAAGGAAAATATACAAGGTTTTATCACTGGGGTTTCTAACCGGGGCTGTAGAGTCAGGGACCTTTCCAAAGGAGGTAACATTTAAGCTGGGAGTTAAGGGGCACAGGAGTGGATGAGGTGAGGGAGGTGACTGAATACAGGCTTTATGGGAAAAGTGGCCCTCAAGTTCAAGGAGCCGAATTAAAAGACTAGAAGTGGAAAGCGAAAGAGAGGGTATGCGATGAGGCTGCAGCTTGGCGCAGAGGTGCCCTCTTGTATTGCCAGGGCTCTTACAGTATAAATGAGCCAAAGACGCCTCCTTGGTTGTTTATTTCTTCACAGCAGGCTGAGACCCGTTATCTCAAAAGTCCATCTGCACCAAACTCAAATGTTTACACATGCAATTGTTTTAAAAATAGCTCAGAGAAGCAGATTGTTAGCCATTTAGGGCCTGCCTGCTTTGCATAACCCTCAAAACTACACCAGCATTTGCTGGCCATTGATAAGATAGAGCCTCATCATAAGACCCCAGGCCACTGCTGCCCTTTGGAACTCTGGGACCCAGACAGTCTCTGCCCTGTTCTGAGGGACATCACCTGGACGCCTGAGGCCCTCTCTGATCCTCCTCCTCCCCTTCTCGATGGCGACCCCTCACACCTAAGTCCCTGGATATCTCATGCTGTGAGGGACTTCCATCTCATTCACCCCTGTCCAAGTGCCACCAATAACGCTTGTGTGTGAATGCCTTTCGCGGTCATGTCTTTCCCTGATCAGCCCAAATCCTTGAACTTACTCCCTACACTCCTCTCTCCACACCTAGCTTATTGTCCATCTCTTAATGCTCCAAGGTACCAAGCACTGTGCCCTACGCCCTGCCGCCTCTGCTAAAACAGAGGTCCCGACATTACCTCCCCTAAAAAATGGCACCAAGACCAATCAGGAAACAAGCCCATAGGCTGCAAAGACGGGGTGGGGGT